>NW_025535342.1:65000-104324 GCF_020615455.1 Coregonus clupeaformis | reverse complement strand
TACTGAAGTAAGAACACACACACCTACTGAAGTAAGACACACACACCTACTGAAGTAAGGCACACACACACCTACTGAAGTAAGGACACACACACACCTACTGAAGTAAGGACACACACACACCTACTGAGTAAGGACACACACACACCTACTGAAGTAAGGACACACACACACCTACTGAAGTAAGACACACACACACCTACTGAAGTAAGGACACACACACACCTACTGAAGTAAGGACACACACACCTACTGAAGTAAGGACACACACACCTACTGAAGGACACACACACCTACTGAAGTAAGGACACACACACACCTACTGAAGTAAGGACACACACACCTACTGAAGTAAGGACACACACACACCTACTGAAGTAAGGACACACACACACCTACTGAAGTAAGGACACACACACCTACTGAAGTAAGGACACACACACACCTACTGAAGTAAGACACACACACACCTACTGAAGTAAGGACACACACACCTACTGAAGTAAGGACACACACACACCTACTGAAGTAAGGACACACACACACCTACTGAAGTAAGGACACACACACACCTACTGAAGTAAGGACACACACACACCTACTGAAGTAAGGACACACACACACCTACTGAAGTAAGGACACACACACACCTACTGAAGTAAGGACACACACACACCTACTGAAGTAAGGACACACACACACCTACTGAAGTAAGGACACACACACCCTACTGAAGTAAGGACACACACACACCTACTGAAGTAAGACACACACACACCTACTGAAGTAAGGACACACACACACCTACTGAAGTAAGGACACACACACACCTACTGAGTAGACACACACACCTACTGAAGTAAGGACACACACACACTACTGAAGTAAGAACACACACACCTACTGAAGTAAGGACACACACACACCTACTGAAGTAAGGACACACACACACCTACTGAAGTAAGAACACACACACCTACTGAAGTAAGGACACACACACACCTACTGAAGTAAGGACACACACACCTACTGAAGTAAGGACACACACACACCTACTGAAGTAAGAACACACACACACCTACTGAAGTAAGGCACACACACACCTACTGAGTAAGGACACACACACACCTACTGAAGTAAGGACACACACACACCTACTGAAGTAAGGACACACACACCTACTGAAGTAGACACACACACCTACTGAAGTAAGGACACACACACCCTACTGAAGTAAGACACACACACCTACTGAAGTAAGACACACACACCTACTGAAGTAAGGACACACACACCCTACTGAAGTAAGGACACACACACCTACTGAAGTAAGAACACACACACACCTACTGAAGTAAGGACACACACACCTACTGAAGTAAGGACACACACACACCTACTGAAGTAAGGACACACACACCTACTGAAGGACACACACACACCTACTGAAGTAAGAACACACACACACCTACTGAAGTAAGGACACACACACACCTACTGAAGTAAGGACACACACACACCTACTGAAGGACACACACACACCTACTGAAGTAAGGACACACACACACCTACTGAAGTAAGGACACACACACCTACTGAAGTAAGGACACACACACACCTACTGAAGTAAGGACACACACACACCTACTGAAGTAAGGACACACACACACCTACTGAAGTAAGGACACACACACACCTACTGAAGTAAGGACACACACACACTACTGGAAAGTAAGACACACACACACCTACTGAAGTAAGGACACACACACACCTACTGAAGTAAGAACACACACACCTACTGAAGTAAGGACACACACACACCTACTGAAGTAAGGACACACACACACCTACTGAAGTAAGGACACACACACCCTACTGAAGTAAGGACACACACACACCTACTGAAGTAAGGACACACACACACCTACTGAAGTAAGGACACACACACACCTACTGAAGTAAGGACACACACACCTACTGAAGTAAGGACACACACACACCTACTGAAGTAAGGACACACACACACCTACTGAAGTAAGGACACACACACACCTACTGAAGTAAGGAACACACACACCTACTGAAGTAAGGACACACACACACCTACTGAAGTAAGACACACACACACCTACTGAGTAAGGACACACACACACCTACTGAAGTAAGGACACACACACCTACTGAAGTAAGGACACACACACACCTACTGAAGTAAGGACACACACACACCTACTGAAGTAAGGACACACACACACCTACTGAAGTAAGACACACACACACCTACTGAATAGGTACACACACACACTAAAGGACACACACACACCTACTGAAGTAAGGACACACACACACCTACTGAAGTAAGGACACACACACACCTACTGAAGTAAGAACACACACACCTACTGAAGTAAGAACACACACACACCTACTGAAGTAAGACACACACACCTACTGAGTAAGGACACACACACACCTACTGAAGTAAGACACACACACACCTACTGAAGTAAGACACACACACACCTACTGGAAGACACACACTAGACACACACACACCTACTGAAGTAAGGACACACACACACCTACTGAAGTAAGGACACACACACACCTACTGAAGTAAGACACACACACCTACTGAAGTAAGACACACACACACCTACTGAAGTAAGGACACACACACACCTACTGAAGTAAGGACACACACACACCTACTGAAGTAAGGACACACACACACCTACTGAAGTAAGGAACACACACACCTACTGAGTAAGGACACACACACCTACTGAAGTAAGAACACACACACACCTACTGAAGTAAGGACACACACACACCTACTGAAGTAAGGACACACACACACCTACTGAAGTAAGCACACACACACACCTACTGAAGTAAGGACACACACACACCTACTGAAGTAAGACACACACACCTACTGAAGTAAGGACACACACACACCTACTTAAGTAAGACACACACACACCTACTGAAGTAAGGACACACACACACCTACTGAAGTAAGGACACACACACCTACTGAAGTAAGGACACACACACACCTACTGAAGTAAGGACACACACACCTACTGAAGGACACACACACCTACTGAAGTAAGGACACACACACACCTACTGAAGTAAGGACACACACACACCTACTGAAGTAAGACACACACACCTACTGAAGTAAGGACACACACACACCTACTGAAGTAAGGACACACACACACCTACTGAAGTAAGGACACACACCCTACTGAAGTAAGACACCAACCTACTGGAGACACACACACACCTACTGGAAGTAAGACACACACACACACCTACTGAAGTAAGGACACACACACACCTACTGAAGAAAGACACACACACCTACTGAAGTAAGGACACACACACACCTACTGAAGAGGACACACACACACCTACTGAGTAAGGACACACACACACCTACTGGAAGTAAGACACACACACACCTACTGAAGGACACACACACACCTACTGAAGTAAGAACACACACACACCTACTGAAGTAAGGACACACACACACCTACTGAAGTAAGGACACACACACCTACTGAAGGACACACACACACCTACTGAAGTAAGGACACACACACCTACTGAAGTAAGAACACACACACACACCTACTGAAGGACACACACACCTACTGAAGTAAGAACACACACACCTACTGAAGTAAGGACACACACACCTACTGAAGTAAGGACACACACACACCTACTGAAGTAAGGACACACACACACCTACTGAAGTAAGACACACACACACCTACTGAAGTAAGGACACACACACACCTACTGAAGTAAGGACACACACACACCTACTGAAGTAAGGACACACACACCTACTGAAGTAGACACACACCTACTGAAGGACACACACACACCTACTGAAGTAAGGACACACACACACCTACTGAAGTAGGGACACACACACCCTACTGAAGTAAGGACACACACACACCTACTGAAGTAAGGACACACACACACCTACTGAAGTAAGAACACACACACACCTACTGAAGTAAGGACACACACACCTACTGAAGTAAGGACACACACACACCTACTGAAGTAAGGACACACACACACCTACTGAAGTAAGGACACACACACACCTACTGAAGTAAGGACACACACACCTACTGAAGTAAGGACACACACACACCTACTGAAGTAAGGACACACACACCTACTGAAGTAAGGACACACACACCTACTGAAGTAAGGACACACACACCTACTGAAGTAAGGACACACACACACCTACTGAAGTAAGGACACACACACACCTACTGAAGTAAGAACACACACACCTACTGAAGTAAGGACACACACACACCTACTGAAGTAAGACACACACACCTACTGAAGTAAGGACACACACACCTACTGAAGTAAGGACACACACACCTACTGAAGTAAGGACACACACACCTACTGAAGTAAGGACACACACACCTACTGAAGTAAGGACACACACACACCTACTGAAGTAAGGACACACACACACCTACTGAAGTAAGGACACACACACACCTACTGAAGTAAGGACACACACACACTACTGAAGTAAGGACACACACACACCTACTGAAGTAAGGACACACACACCTACTGAAGTAAGGACACACACACACCTACTGAAGTAAGGACACACACACACCTACTGAAGTAAGGACACACACACACCTACTGAAGTAAGGACACACACACCTACTGAAGTAAGGACACACACACACCTACTGAAGTAAGGACACACACACACCTACTGAAGTAAGGACACACACACACCTACTGAAGTAAGGACACACACACACCTACTGAAGTAAGGACACACACACACCTACTGAAGTAAGGACACACACACCTACTGAAGTAAGGACACACACACACCTACTGAAGTAAGGACACACACACCTACTGAAGTAAGGACACACACACACCTACTGAAGTAAGGACACACACACACCTACTGAAGTAAGGACACACACACACCTACTGAAGTAAGGACACACACACACCTACTGAAGTAAGGACACACACACCTACTGAAGTAAGGACACACACACACCTACTGAAGTAAGGACACACACACCTACTGAAGTAAGGACACACACACACCTACTGAAGTAAGACACACACACACCTACTGAAGTAAGGACACACACACCTACTGAAGTAAGGACACACACACACCTACTGAAGTAAGGACACACCACACCTACTGAAGGACACACACACACCTACTGAAGTAAGAACACACACACACCTACTGAAGTAAGGAACACACACACCTACTGAAGTAAGGACACACACACACCTACTGAAGTAAGGACACACACACACCTACTGAAGTAAGAACACACACACACCTACTGAAGTAAGGACACACACACCTACTGAAGTAAGGACACACACACCTACTGAAGTAAGAACACACACACCTACTGAAGTAAGGACACACACACACCTACTGAAGTAAGGACACACACACACACCTACTGAAGTAAGGACACACACACCTACTGAAGTAAGGACACACACACCTACTGAAGTAAGGACACACACACACTACTGAAGTAAGACACACACACACCTACTGAAGTAAGGACACACACACACCTACTGAAGTAAGAACACACACACCTACTGAAGTAAGGACACACACACACCTACTGAAGTAAGGACACACACACACCTACTGAAGTAAGGACACACACACACCTACTGAAGTAAGGACACACACACACCTACTGAAGTAAGGACACACACACACCTACTGAAGTAAGGACACACACACACCTACTGAAGTAAGACACACACACACCTACTGAAGTAAGGACACACACACCTACTGAAGTAAGGACACACACACACCTACTGAAGTAAGAACACACACACACCTACTGAAGTAAGGACACACACACACCTACTGAAGTAAGAACACACACACACCTACTGAAGTAAGGACACACACACCTACTGAAGTAAGGACACACACACACCTACTGAGTAAGGACACACACACACCTACTGAAGTAAGACACACACACACCTACTGAAGTAAGGACACACACACACCTACTGAAGTAAGGACACACACACACCTACTGAAGTAAGGACACACACACACCTACTGAAGTAAGGACACACACCTACTGGAAGTAAGACACACACACCTACGGAAGTAAGGACACACACACCTACTGAAGTAAGGACACACACACCTACTGAAGTAAGAACACACACACCTACTGAAGTAAGGACACACACACACCTACTGAAGTAAGGACACACACACCTACTGAAGTAAGGACACACACACACCTACTGAAGTAAGGACACACACACCTACTGAAGGAACACACACACACCTACTGAAGTAAGGACACACACACACCTACTGAAGTAAGGACACACACACACCTACTGAAGTAAGGACACACACACACCTACTGAAGTAAGGACACACACACCTACTGAAGTAAGGACACACACACACCTACTGAAGTAAGGACACACACACACCTACTGAGTAAGGACACACACACACCTACTGAAGTAAGGACACACACACACCTACTGAAGTAAGACACACACACACCTACTGAAGTAAGAACACACACACACCTACTGAAGTAAGGACACACACACACCTACTGAAGTAAGGACACACACACACCTACTGAAGTAAGGACACACACACACCTACTGAAGTAAGGACACACACACACCTACTGAAGTAAGGACACACACACACCTACTGAAGTAAGGACACACACACACCTACTGAAGTAAGGACACACACACCCTACTGAAGTAAGACACACACACACCTACTGAAGTAAGGACACACACACACCTACTGAAGTAAGGACACACACACCTACTGAAGGACACACACACACCTACTGAAGTAAGGACACACACACACCTACTGAAGGACACACACACACCTACTGAAGTAAGGACACACACACACCTACTGAAGTAAGGACACACACACACCTACTGAAGTAAGGACACACACACACCTACTGAAGTAAGGACACACACACACCTACTGAAGTAAGGACACACACACACCTACTGAAGTAAGGACACACACACACCTACTGAAGTAAGCACACACACACCTACTGAAGTAAGACACACACACACCTACTGAAGTAAGGACACACACACCTACTGAAGTAAGGACACACACACCTACTGAAGTAAGGACACACACACACCTACTGAAGTAAGACACACACACACCTACTGAAGTAAGGACACACACACACCTACTGAAGTAAGGACACACACACACCTACTGAAGTAAGACACACACACCTACTGAGTAGACACACACCTACTGAAGGACACACACACACCTACTGAAGTAAGGACACACACACACCTACTGAAGTAAGGACACACACACCTACTGAAGGACACACACACACCTACTGAAGTAAGGACACACACACACCTACTGAGTAAGGACACACACACACCTACTGAAGTAAGGACACACACACACCTACTGAAGTAGGACACACACACACCTACTGAAGTAAGACACACACACACCTACTGAAGTAAGGCACACACACACCTACTGAAGTAAGACACACACACACCTACTGAAGTAAGGACACACACACACCTACTGAAGTAAGGACACACACACACCTACTGAAGTAAGGACACACACACCTACTGAAGTAAGGACACACACACACCTACTGCAAGTAGACACACACACACCTACTGAAGTAAGGACACACACACACCTACTGAAGTAAGGACACACACACACCTACTGAAGTAAGGACACACACACCTACTGAAGTAAGGACACACACACCTACTGAAGTAAGAACACACACACACCTACTGAAGTAAGGACACACACACACCTACTGAAGTAAGACACACACACACCTACTGAAGTAAGGACACACACACACCTACTGAAGTAAGGACACACACACCTACTGAAGTAAGGACACACACACACCTACTGAAGTAAGGACACACACACACCTACTGAAGTAAGGACACACACACACCTACTGAAGTAAGGACACACACACACCTACTGAAGTAAGGACACACACACACCTACTGAAGTAAGGACACACACACCTACTGAAGGACACACACACACTACTGAGTAAGACACACACACCTACTGAAGTAAGACACACACACACCTACTGAAGTAAGGACACACACACACCTACTGGAAGTAAGGACACACACACCTACTGAAGTAAGACACACACACCACACACCTACTGAAGTAAGGACACACACACACCTACTGAAGTAAGGACACACACACACCTACTGAAGTAAGGACACACACACACCTACTGAAGTAGGGACACACACACACCTACTGAAGTAAGGACACACACACACCTACTGAAGTAAGGACACACACACACCTACTGAAGTAAGGACACACACACCTACTGAAGTAAGGACACACACACACCTACTGAAGGACACACACACACCTACTGAAGTAAGGACACACACACACCTACTGAAGTAAGGACACACACACACCTACTGAAGTAAGGACACACACACACCTACTGAAGTAAGGACACACACACCTACTGAAGTAAGGACACACACACACTACTGAAGTAAGGACACACACACACCTACTGAAGTAAGGACACACACACACCTACTGAAGTAAGGACACACACACACCTACTGAAGTAAGGACACACACACACCTACTGAAGTAAGGACACACACACACACCTACTGAAGTAAGGACACACACACCTACTGAAGTAAGGACACACACACCTACTGAAGTAAGGACACACACACCTACTGAAGTAAGGACACACACACACCTACTGAAGTAAGGACACACACACACCTACTGAAGTAAGGACACACACACACCTACTGAAGTAAGGACACACACACACCTACTGAAGTAAGGACACACACACACCTACTGAAGTAAGGACACACACACACCTACTGAAGTAAGGACACACACACACCTACTGAAGTAAGGACACACACACACCTACTGAAGTAAGAACACACACACCTACTGAAGTAAGGACACACACACACCTACTGGAAAGGACACACACACACCTACTGAAGTAAGGACACACACACACCTACTGAGTAAGGACACACACACACCTACTGAGTAAGGACACACACACCTACTGAAGTAAGACACACACACACCTACTGAAGTAAGGACACACACACACCTACTGAAGTAAGGACACACACACCTACTGAAGTAAGGACACACACACACCTACTGAAGTAAGGACACACACACACCTACTGAAGTAAGAACACACACACCTACTGAAGTAAGGACACACACACCTACTGAAGTAAGGACACACACACACCTACTGAAGTAAGGACACACACACCTACTGAAGTAAGGACACACACACACCTACTGAAGGACACACACACCTACTGAAGTAAGGACACACACACACCTACTGAAGTAAGGACACACACACACCTACTGAAGTAAGAACACACACACACCTACTGAAGTAAGGACACACACACACTACTGAAGTAAGACACACACACACCTACTGAAGTAAGGACACACACACACCTACTGAAGTACACACACATACTGAGTAGCACACACACCTACTGAAGTAAGGACACACACACCTACTGAAGTAAGGACACACACACACCTACTGAAGTAAGGACACACACACACCTACTGAAGTAAGGACACACACACACCTACTGAAGTAAGGACACACACACACCTACTGAAGTAAGGACACACACACACCTACTGAGAAGGGACACACACCTACTGAAGTAAGACACACACACACCTACTGAAGTAAGGACACACACACACCTACTGAAGTAAGGACACACACACACCTACTGAAGTAAGGACACACACACCTACTGAAGTAAGGACACACACACACTACTGAAGTAAGAACACACACACACCTACTGAAGTAAGGACACACACACCTACTGAAGTAAGACACACACACACCTACTGAAGTAAGGACACACACACACCTACTGAAGTAAGGACACACACACACCTACTGAAGTAAGCACACACACACCTACTGAAGTAAGGACACACACACACCTACTGAAGTAAGGACACACACACCTACTGAAGTAAGGACACACACACCTACTGAAGTAAGGACACACACACACCTACTGAAGTAAGACACACACACACCTACTGAAGTAAGGACACACACACCTACTGAAGTAAGACACACACACACCTACTGAAGTAAGGACACACACACACCTACTGAAGAAAAGACACACACACACCTACTGAAGTAAGGACACACACACACCTACTGGAAGTAAGGACACACACACACCTACTGAAGTAAGGACACACACACACCTACTGAAGTAAGGACACACACACACCTACTGAAGTAAGGACACACACACACCTACTGGAAGTAAGGACACACACACACCTACTGAAGTAAGGACACACACACCTACTGAAGTAAGGACACACACACACCTACTGAAGTAAGGACACACACACACCTACTGAAGTAAGACACACACACCTACTGAAGTAAGGACACACACACACCTACTGAAGTAAGGACACACACACACCTACTGGAAGTAAGGACACACACACACCTACTGAAGTAAGGACACACACACACCTACTGAAGTAAGAACACACACACACCTACTGAAGTAAGGACACACACACCTACTGAGTAAGGACACACACACCTACTGAGTAGGACACACACACCTACTGAAGTAAGGACACACACACCTACTGAAGTAAGGACACACACACACCTACTGAAGTAAGGACACACACACACCTACTGAAGTAAGGACACACACACACCTACTGAAGTAAGGACACACACACACCTACTGAAGTAAGGACACACACACACCTACTGAAGTAAGGACACACACACCTACTGAAGTAAGAACACACACACCTACTGAAGTAAGGACACACACACCTACTGAAGTAAGGACACACACACACCTACTGAAGGACACACACACACCTACTGAAGTAAGGACACACACACCTACTGAAGGACACACACACACCTACTGAAGTAAGGACACACACACACCTACTGAAGGACACACACACACCTACTGAAGTAAGGACACACACACACCTACTGAAGTAAGAACACACACACCTACTGAAGTAAGGACACACACACCTACTGAAGTAAGGACACACACACACCTACTGAAGTAAGGACACACACACACCTACTGAAGTAAGGACACACACACACCTACTGAAGTAAGACACACACACACCTACTGAAGTAAGGACACACACACACCTACTGAAGTAAGGACACACACACACCTACTGAAGTAAGACACACACACACCTACTGAAGTAAGGACACACACACCTACTGAAGTAAGGACACACACACACCTACTGAAGTAAGGACACACACACACCTACTGAAGTAAGGACACACACACCTACTGAAGTAAGGAACACACACACCTACTGAAGTAAGGACACACACACACCTACTGAAGTAAGGACACACACACCTACTGAAGTAAGACACACACACCTACTGAAGTAAGGACACACACCTACTGAAGGAACACACACACCTACTGAAGTAAGGAGACACACACACCTACTGAAGTAAGGACACACACACACCTACTGAAGTAAGGACACACACACCTACTGAAGTAAGGACACACACACACCTACTGAAGTAAGACACACACACACCTACTGAAGTAAGGACACACACACCTACTGAAGTAAGACACACACACACCTACTGAAGTAAGGACACACACACCTACTGAAGTAAGGACACACACACACCTACTGAAGTAAGGACACACACACCTACTGAAGTAAGGACACACACACACCTACTGAAGTAAGGACACACACACCTACTGAAGTAAGACACACACACACCTACTGAAGTAAGGACACACACACACCTACTGAAGTAAGGACACACACACCTACTGAAGTAAGGACACACACACACCTACTGAAGTAAGGACACACACACACCTACTGAAGTAAGGACACACACACACCTACTGAAGTAAGGACACACACACACCTACTGAAGTAAGGACACACACACACCTACTGAAGTAAGGACACACACACACCTACTGAAGTAAGGACACACACACACACCTACTGAAGTAAGGACACACACACCTACTGAAGGACACACACACACCTACTGAAGTAAGGACACACACACACCTACTGAAGTAAGACACACACACACCTACTGAAGTAAGGACACACACACCTACTGAAGTAAGGACACACACACACCTACTGAAGTAAGACACACACACACCTACTGAAGTAAGACACACACACACCTACTGAAGTAAGGACACACACACACCTACTGAAGTAAGGACACACACACCTACTGAAGTAAGGACACACACACACCTACTGAAGTAAGGACACACACACACCTACTGAAGTAAGGACACACACACCTACTGAAGTAAGGACACACACACCTACTGAAGTAAGGACACACACACCTACTGAAGTAAGAACACACACACCTACTGAAGTAAGGACACACACACACCTACTGAAGTAAGGACACACACACACCTACTGAAGTAAGGACACACACACACCTACTGAAGTAAGGACACACACACACCTACTGAAGTAAGGACACACACACACCTACTGAAGTAAGCACACACACACCTACTGAATAAGGACACACACACACCTACTGAAGTAAGGACACACACACCTACTGAAGTAAGGACACACACACACCTACTGAAGAAACACACACACCTACTGAAGTAAGGACACACACACACCTACTGAAGTAAGGACACACACACCTACTGAAGTAAGGACACACACACACCTACTGAAGTAAGGACACACACACACCTACTGAAGTAAGGACACACACACACCTACTGAAGTAAGGACACACACACACCTACTGAAGTAAGGACACACACACCTACTGAAGTAAGGACACACACACACCTACTGAAGTAAGGACACACACACCTACTGAAGTAAGGACACACACACACCTACTGAAGTAAGGACACACACACCTACTGAAGTAAGGACACACACACACCTACTGAAGTAAGGACACACACACACCTACTGAAGTAAGGACACACACACACCTACTGAAGTAAGGACACACACACACCTACTGAAGTAAGGACACACACACCTACTGAAGTAAGGACACACACACCTACTGAAGTAAGGACACACACACACCTACTGAGTAAGGACACACACACCTACTGAGTAAGGACACACACACCTACTGAAGTAAGGACACACACACACCTACTGAAGTAAGGACACACACACACCTACTGAAGTAAGGACACACACACACCTACTGAAGTAAGGACACACACACACCTACTGAGTAGGACACACACACACCTACTGAAGTAAGACACACACACACCTACTGAAGTAAGGACACACACACACCTACTGAAGTAAGGACACACACACACTACTGAAGTAAGGACACACACACACCTACTGAAGTAAGGACACACACACACCTACTGAAGTAAGGACACACACACCTACTGAAGTAAGGACACACACACACCTACTGAAGTAAGGACACACACACACCTACTGAAGTAAGGACACACACACCTACTGAAGTAAGGACACACACACACCTACTGAGTAAGGACACACACACCTACTGAAGTAAGGACACACACACACCTACTGAAGTAAGACACACACACACCTACTGAAGTAAGGACACACACACCTACTGAAGTAAGGACACACACACACCTACTGAAGTAAGGACACACACACACCTACTGAAGTAAGGACACACACACACCTACTGAAGTAAGGACACACACACACCTACTGAAGTAAGGACACACACACACCTACTGAAGTAAGGACACACACACCCTGAACCTACTGAAGTAAGGACACACACACACCTACTGAAGTAAGGACACACACACACCTACTGAAGTAAGGACACACACACACCTACTGAAGTAAGGACACACACACACCTACTGAAGTAAGACACACACACACCTACTGAAGTAAGGACACACACACACCTACTGAAGTAAGACACACACACACCTACTGAAGTAAGGACACACACACACCTACTGAAGTAAGGACACACACACACCTACTGAAGTAAGGACACACACACACCTACTGAAGTAAGGACACACACACACCTACTGAAGTAAGGACACACACACACCTACTGAGTAAGGACACACACACACCTACTGAAGTAAGGACACACACACACCTACTGAAGTAAGGACACACACACACCTACTGAAGTAAGGACACACACACACCTACTGAAGTAAGGACACACACACACCTACTGGAGTAAGAACACACACACCTACTGAAGTAAGGGACACACACACCTACTGAAGTAAGGACACACACACACCTACTGAAGTAAGGACACACACACACCTACTGAAGTAAGGACACACACACACCTACTGAAGTAAGGACACACACACACCTACTGAAGTAAGGACACACACACACCTACTGAAGTAAGGACACACACACACCTACTGAAGTAAGGACACACACACACCTACTGAAGTAAGGACACACACACACCTACTGAAGTAAGGACACACACACACCTACTGAAGTAAGGACACACACACACCTACTGAAGTAAGGACACACACACACTACTGAAGTAAGGACACACACACCTACTGAAGTAAGGACACACACACACCTACTGAAGTAAGGAGACACACACACCTACTGAAGTAAGGACACACACACACCTACTGAAGTAAGGACACACACACACCTACTGAAGTAAGGACACACACACACCTACTGAAGTAAGGACACACACACCTACTGAAGTAAGGACACACACACACCTACTGAAGTAAGGACACACACACACCTACTGAAGTAAGGACACACACACACCTACTGAAGTAAGGACACACACACACCTACTGAAGTAAGGACACACACACACCTACTGAAGTAAGGACACACACACCTACTGAAGTAAGGACACACACACACCTACTGAAGTAAGGACACACACACCTACTGAAGGACACACACACCTACTGAAGTGACACACACACACCTACTGAAGTAAGACACACACACACCTACTGAAGTAAGGACACACACACACCTACTGAAGTAAGAACACACACACCTACTGAAGTAAGGACACACACACACCTACTGAAGTAAGGACACACACACACCTACTGAAGTAAGGACACACACACACCTACTGAAGTAAGGACACACACACCTACTGAAGTAAGGACACACACACACCTACTGAAGTAAGGACACACACACACCTACTGAAGTAAGGACACACACACACCTACTGAAGTAAGGACACACACACACCTACTGAAGTAAGGACACACACACCTACTGAAGTAAGGACACACACACACCTACTGAGTAAGGACACACACACACCTACTGAAGTAAGACACACACACCTACTGAAGTAAGGACACACACACACCTACTGAAGTAAGAACACACACACACCTACTGAAGTAAGGACACACACACACCTACTGAAGTAGGGACACACACACACTACTGAAGTAAGGACACACACACACCTACTGAGTAAGACACACACACACCTACTGAAGTAAGGACACACACACCTACTGAAGGACACACACACACCTACTGAAGTAAGGACACACACACACCTACTGAAGTAAGGACACACACACCTACTGAAGTAAGGACACACACACACCTACTGAAGTAAGGACACACACACCTACTGAAGTAAGGACACACACACACCTACTGAAGTAAGAACACACACACACCTACTGAAGTAAGGACACACACACACCTACTGAAGTAAGGACACACACACACCTACTGAAGTAAGAACACACACACACACCTACTGAAGTAAGGACACACACACACACCTACTGAAGTAAGGACACACACACCTACTGAAGTAAGGACACACACACCTACTGAAGTAAGGACACACACACACCTACTGAAGTAAGGACACACACACCCTACTGAAGTAAGGACACACACACACCTACTGAAGTAAGGACACACACACACCTACTGAAGTAAGGACACACACACACCTACTGAAGTAAGGACACACACACACCTACTGAAGTAAGGACACACACACCTACTGAAGTAAGGACACACACACACCTACTGAAGTAAGGACACACACACCTACTGAAGTAAGGACACACACACACCTACTGAAGTAAGGACACACACACACCTACTGAAGTAAGGACACACACACACCTACTGAAGTAAGGACACACACACACCTACTGAAGTAAGGACACACACACACCTACTGAAGTAAGGACACACACACCTACTGAAGTAAGGACACACACACACCTACTGAGTAAGGACACACACACACCTACTGAAGTAAGGACACACACACCTACTGAGTAAGGAACACACACACCTACTGAAGTAAGGACACACACACCTACTGAAGTAAGGACACACACACACCTACTGAAGTAAGGACACACACACACCTACTGAAGTAAGGACACACACACACCTACTGAAGTAAGACACACACACACCTACTGAAGTAAGGACACACACACACCTACTGAAGTAAGGACACACACACACCTACTGAAGTAAGGACACACACACACCTACTGAAGTAAGGACACACACACACCTACTGAAGTAAGACACACACACACCTACTGAAGTAAGGACACACACACCTACTGAAGTAAGGACACACACACACCTACTGAAGTAAGGACACACACACCTACTGAAGTAAGGACACACACACACCTACTGAAGTAAGGACACACACACACCTACTGAAGTAAGGACACACACACACCTACTGAAGTAAGGACACACACACACCTACTGAAGTAAGGACACACACACACCTACTGAAGTAAGAACACACACACCTACTGAAGTAAGGACACACACACACCTACTGAAGTAAGGACACACACACACCTACTGAAGTAAGGACACACACACCTACTGAAGTAAGGACACACACACCTACTGAAGTAAGGACACACACACACCTACTGAAGTAAGGACACACACACACCTACTGAAGTAAGACACACACACACCTACTGAAGTAAGGACACACACACACCTACTGAAGTAAGGACACACACACACCTACTGAAGTAAGGACACACACACACCTACTGAAGTAAGGACACACACACACCTACTGAAGTAAGACACACACACACCTACTGAGTAAGGACACACACACACCTACTGAAGTAAGGACACACACACACCTACTGAAGTAAGAGACACACACACCTACTGAAGTAAGGACACACACACACCTACTGGAGTAAGGACACACACACACCTACTGAAGTAAGGACACACACACACCTACTGAAGTAAGGACACACACACCTACTGAAGTAAGGACACACACACACCTACTGAAGTAAGGACACACACACACCTACTGAAGTAAGGACACACACACCCTACTGAAGTAAGGACACACACACACCTACTGAAGTAAGGACACACACACACCTACTGAAGTAAGCACACACACACACCTACTGAGTAAGGACACACACACACCTACTGAAGGACACACACACACCTACTGAAGGACACACACACACCTACTGAAGTAAGGACACACACACCTACTGAAGTAAGAACACACACACACCTACTGAAGTAAGGACACACACACCTACTGAAGTAAGAACACACACACACCTACTGAAGTAAGGACACACACACACCTACTGAAGTAAGGACACACACACACCTACTGAAGTAAGGACACACACACCTACTGAAGTAAGGACACACACACCTACTGAAGTAAGGACACACACACACTACTGAAGTAAGGACACACACACACCTACTGAAGTAAGGACACACACACACCTACTGAAGTAAGGACACACACACACCTACTGAAGTAAGGACACACACACCTACTGAAGTAAGGACACACACACACCTACTGAAGTAAGGACACACACACACCTACTGAAGTAAGGACACACACACACCTACTGAAGTAAGGACACACACACACCTACTGAAGTAAGGACACACACACACCTACTGAAGTAAGGACACACACACACCTACTGAAGTAAGGACACACACACACCTACTGAAGTAAGGACACACACACACCTACTGAAGTAAGGACACACACACACCTACTGAAGTAAGGACACACACACACCTACTGAAGTAAGGACACACACACACCTACTGAAGTAAGGACACACACACACCTACTGAAGTAAGGACACACACACCTACTGAAGTAAGAACACACACACCTACTGAAGTAAGACACACACACACCTACTGAAGTAAGGACACACACACACCTACTGAAGTAAGGACACACACACACCTACTGAAGTAAGGACACACACACACCTACTGAAGTAAGGACACACACACCTACTGAAGTAAGGACACACACACACCTACTGAAGTAAGGACACACACACACCTACTGAAGTAAGGACACACACACACCTACTGAAGTAAGACACACACACACCTACTGAAGTAAGGACACACACACCTACTGAAGTAAGGACACACACACACCTACTGAAGTAAGGACACACACACACCTACTGAAGGACACACACACCTACTGAGTAGACACACACACCTACTGAAGTAAGACACACACACCTACTGAAGTAAGGACACACACACCTACTGAAGTAAGGACACACACACCTACTGAAGTAACGGTAAGACACACACACCTACTGAAGTAAGGACACACACACACCTACTGAAGTAAGGACACACACACACCTACTGAAGTAAGGACACACACACACCTACTGAAGTAAGGACACACACACACCTACTGAAGTAAGAACACACACACCTACTGAAGTAAGGACACACACACACCTACTGAAGTAAGGACACACACACACCTACTGAAGGACACACACACACCTACTGAAGTAAGGACACACACACACCTACTGAAGTAAGGACACACACACCTACTGAAGTAAGGACACACACACCTACTGAAGTAAGGACACACACACACCTACTGAAGTAAGGACACACACACCTACTGAGTAAGACACACACACACCTACTGAAGTAAGGACACACACACACCTACTGAAGTAAGGACACACACACACCTACTGAAGAGGACACACACACCTACTGAAGTAAGGACACACACACACCTACTGAAGTAAGGACACACACACACCTACTGAAGTAAGGACACACACACACCTACTGAAGTAAGGACACACACACCTACTGAAGTAAGGACACACACACCTACTGAAGTAAGGACACACACACACCTACTGAGTAAGGACACACACACACCTACTGAAGTAAGGACACACACACACCTACTGAAGTAAGGACACACACACACCTACTGAAGTAAGGACACACACACCTACTGAAGTAAGGACACACACACCTACTGAGTAAGACACACACACCTACTGAAGTAAGGACACACACACACCTACTGAAGTAAGGCACACACACACCTACTGAAGTAAGGACACACACACACCTACTGAAGTAAGGACACACACACCTACTGAAGTAAGGACACACACACACCTACTGAAGTAAGGACACACACACACCTACTGAAGTAAGGACACACACACCCTACTGAAGTAAGGACACACACACACCTACTGAAGTAAGGACACACACACCTACTGAAGTAAGGACACACACACACCTACTGAAGTAAGGACACACACACACCTACTGAGTAAGGACACACACACACCTACTGAAGTAAGGACACACACACCTACTGAAGTAAGGACACACACACACCTACTGAAGTAAGGACACACACACACCTACTGAAGTAAGGACACACACACCCACTGAAGTAAGGACACACACACCTACTGAAGTAAGGACACACACACACCTACTGAAGTAAGGACACACACACCTACTGAAGTAAGGACACACACACACCTACTGAAGTAAGGACACACACACACCTACTGAAGTAAGGACACACACACACCCTACTGAAGTAAGGACACACACACACCTACTGAAGTAAGGACACACACACACTACTGAAGTAAGGACACACACACACCTACTGAAGTAAGGACACACACACACCTACTGAGTAAGACACACACACACCTACTGAAGTAAGGACACACACACCTACTGAAGTAAGGACACACACACACCTACTGAAAGTAAGGACACACACACACCTACTGAAGTAAGGACACACACACACCTACTGAAGTAAGGACACACACACACCTACTGAAGTAAGACACACACACCTACTGAAGTAAGGACACACACACACCTACTGAAGTAAGAACACACACACCTACTGAAGTAAGGACACACACACCTACTGAAGTAAGGACACACACACACACCTACTGAAGTAAGGACACACACACCTACTGAAGTAAGGACACACACACACCTACTGAAGTAAGAACACACACACACCTACTGAAGTAAGGACACACACACCTACTGAAGTAAGGACACACACACACCTACTGAAGTAAGGACACACACACACCTACTGAAGTAAGGACACACACACACCTACTGAAGTAAGGACACACACACCTACTGAAGTAAGGACACACACACACCTACTGAAGTAAGGACACACACACACCTACTGAAGTAAGGACACACACACCTACTGAAGTAAGGACACACACACACCTACTGAAGTAAGGACACACACACACCTACTGAGTAAGGACACACACACCTACTGAGTAAGACACACACACACCTACTGAAGTAAGGACACACACACACCTACTGAAGTAAGGACACACACACACCTACTGAAGTAAGGACACACACACACCTACTGAAGTAAGGACACACACACACCTACTGAAGTAAGGACACACACACACCTACTGAAGTAAGGACACACACACACCTACTGAAGTAAGGACACACACACACCTACTGAAGTAAGGACACACACACACCTACTGAGTAAGGACACACACACACCTACTGAAGTAAGGACACACACACACCTACTGAAGTAAGGACACACACACACCTACTGAAGTAAGGACACACACACACCTACTGAAGTAAGGACACACACACACCTACTGAAGTAAGGACACACACACACCTACTGAAGTAAGGACACACACACACCTACTGAAGTAAGACACACACACCTACTGAAGTAAGGACACACACACACCTACTGAGTAAGACACACACACACCTACTGAAGTAAGGACACACACACACCTACTGAAGTAAGGACACACACACACCTACTGAAGTAAGACACACACACACCTACTGAAGTAAGAACACACACACCTACTGAAGTAAGGACACACACACCTACTGAAGTAAGGACACACACACACCTACTGAAGTAAGGACACACACACACCTACTGAAGTAAGGACACACACACACCTACTGAAGTAAGGACACACACACACCTACTGAAGTAAGGACACACACACACCTACTGAAGTAAGGACACACACACACCTACTGAAGTAAGGACACACACACCTACTGAAGTAAGAACACACACACACTACTGAAGTAAGGACACACACACACCTACTGAAGTAAGGACACACACACACCTACTGAAGTAAGGACACACACACACCTACTGAAGTAAGGACACACACACACCTACTGAAGGACACACACACACCTACTGAAGTAAGAACACACACACACCTACTGAAGTAAGGACACACACACACACACCTACTGAAGTAAGGACACACACACCTACTGAAGGACACACACACACCTACTGAAGTAAGAACACACACACACCTACTGAAGTAAGGACACACACACACCTACTGAAGTAAGGACACACACACACCTACTGAAGTAAGGACACACACACACCTACTGAAGTAAGACACACACACACCTACTGAAGTAAGGACACACACACCCTACTGAAGTAAGGACACACACACACCTACTGAAGTAAGGACACACACACACCTACTGAAGTAAGGACACACACACCTACTGAAGTAAGGACACACACACACCTACTGAAGTAAGGACACACACACACCTACTGAAGTAAGGACACACACACCTACTGAGTAGGGCACACACACACCTACTGAAGTAAGGACACACACACACCTACTGAGTAAGGACACACACACACCTACTGAAGTAAGGACACACACACCTACTGAAGTAAGGACACACACACACCTACTGAAGTAAGGACACACACACACCTACTGAAGTAAGGACACACACACACCTACTGAAGTAAGGACACACACACACCTACTGAGTAAGGACACACACACACCTACTGAAGTAAGGACACACACACACCTACTGAAGTAAGGACACACACACACCTACTGAAGGACACACACACACCTACTGAAGTAAGGACACACACACACCTACTGAAGTAAGGAACACACACACCTACTGAAGTAAGGACACACACACACCTACTGAAGTAAGAACACACACACACCTACTGAAGTAAGGACACACACACCTACTGAAGTAAGAACACACACACCTACTGAAGTAAGGACACACACACCTACTGAAGGACACACACACACCTACTGAAGTAAGAACACACACACCTACTGAAGTAAGGACACACACACCTACTGAAGGACACACACACACCTACTGAAGTAAGAACACACACACCTACTGAAGTAAGGACACACACACACCTACTGAAGTAAGGACACACACACACCTACTGAAGTAAGGACACACACACACCTACTGAAGTAAGAACACACACACACCTACTGAAGTAAGGACACACACACCTACTGAAGTAAGAACACACACACACCTACTGAAGTAAGGACACACACACACCTACTGAAGTAAGGACACACACACCTACTGAAGGACACACACACACCTACTGAAGTAAGGACACACACACCTACTGAAGTAAGGACACACACACACCTACTGAAGTAAGGACACACACACACCTACTGAAGTAAGGACACACACACCTACTGAAGTAAGGACACACACACACCTACTGAAGTAAGGACACACACACACCTACTGAAGTAAGGACACACACCTACTGAGTAAGACACACACACACCTACTGAAGTAAGGACACACACACACCTACTGAAGTAAGGACACACACACCTACTGAAGTAAGGACACACACACCTACTGAAGTAAGGACACACACACACCTACTGAAGTAAGGACACACACACACCTACTGAAGTAAGGACACACACACACCTACTGAAGTAAGGACACACACACACCTACTGAAGTAAGACACACACACCTACTGAAGTAAGGACACACACACACCTACTGAAGTAAGGACACACACACCCTACTGAAGTAAGGACACACACACACCTACTGAAGTAAGGACACACACACCTACTGAAGTAAGGACACACACACACCTACTGAGTAAGGACACACACACACCTACTGAAGTAAGGACACACACACACCTACTGGAGTAAGGAACACACACACACCTACTGAAGTAAGGACACACACACACCTACTGAAGTAAGGACACACACACACCTACTGAAGTAAGGACACACACACCTACTGAAGTAAGGACACACACACCTACTGAAGTAAGGACACACACACACCTACTGAAGTAAGACACACACACACCTACTGAAGTAAGGACACACACACACCTACTGAGTAAGGACACACACACCTACTGAAGTAAGGACACACACACACCTACTGAAGTAAGGACACACACACACCTACTGAAGTAAGGACACACACACACCTACTGAAGTAAGACACACACACCTACTGAAGTAAGGACACACACACACCTACTGAAGTAAGGACACACACACACCTACTGAAGTAAGACACACACACACCTACTGAAGTAAGGACACACACACACTACTGAAGTGGACACACACACCTACTGAAGTAAGGACACACACACACCTACTGAAGTAAGGACACACACACCTACTGAAGTAAGGACACACACACACCTACTGAAGTAAGGAACACACACACCTACTGAAGTAAGGACACACACACACTACTGAAGTAAGGACACACACACCTACTGAGTAAGGACACACACACACCTACTGAAGTAAGGACACACACACACCTACTGAGTAGACACACACACACCTACTGAAGTAAGGACACACACACACCTACTGAAGTAAGGACACACACACCTACTGAAGTAAGGACACACACACACCTACTGAAGTAAGGCACACACACACCTACTGAAGTAAGGACACACACACCTACTGAAGTAAGGACACACACACACCTACTGAAGTAAGACACACACACACCTACTGAAGTAAGACACACACACACCTACTGAAGTAAGGACACACACACACCTACTGAAGTAAGGACACACACACCTACTGAAGTAAGGACACACACACACCTACTGAAGTAAGGACACACACACACCTACTGAAGTAAGGACACACACACACCTACTGAAGTAAGGACACACACACACCTACTGAAGTAAGGACACACACACCTACTGAGTAAGACACACACACACCTACTGAAGTAAGGACACACACACCCTACTGAAGTAAGACACACACACACCTACTGAAGTAAGGACACACACACACCTACTGAAGTAAGGACACACACACACCTACTGAAGACACACACACCTACTGAAGGACACACACACACCTACTGAAGTAAGGACACACACACACCTACTGAAGTAAGGACACACACACACCTACTGAAGTAAGGACACACACACACCTACTGAAGTAAGGACACACACACCTACTGAAGTAAGGACACACACACCTACTGAAGTAAGGACACACACACACCTACTGAAGTAAGGACACACACACACCTACTGAAGGACACACACACACCTACTGAAGTAAGGACACACACACACCTACTGAAGTAAGGACACACACACACCTACTGAAGTAAGGACACACACACCTACTGAAGTAAGACACACACACACCTACTGAAGTAAGGACACACACACACCTACTGAAGTAAGGACACACACACACCTACTGAAGTAAGAACACACACACACCTACTGAAGTAAGAACACACACACACCTACTGAAGTAAGAACACACACACCTACTGAAGTAAGGACACACACACACCTACTGAAGTAAGGACACACACACACCTACTGAAGTAAGGACACACACACCTACTGAAGTAAGGACACACACACACCTACTGAAGTAAGGACACACACACACCTACTGAAGTAAGGACACACACACACCTACTGAAGTAGGACACACACACCCTACTGAAGTAAGGACACACACACACCTACTGAAGTAAGGACACACACACACCTACTGAAGTAAGAACACACACACCTACTGAAGTAAGGACACACACACACCTACTGAAGTAAGACACACACACACCTACTGAAGTAAGGACACACACACCTACTGAAGTGACACACACACCTACTGAAGTAAGGACACACACACACCTACTGAAGTAAGGACACACACACCTACTGAAGTAAGGACACACACACACCTACTGAAGTAAGGCACACACACACCTACTGAAGTAAGGCACACACACACCTACTGAAGTAAGGACACACACACACCTACTGAAGTAAGGACACACACACACCTACTGAAGTAAGGACACACACACCCTACTGAGTAAGGACACACACACACCTACTGAAGTAAGGACACACACACACCTACTGAAGTAAGGACACACACACACCTACTGAAGTAAGGACACACACACACCTACTGAAGTAAGAACACACACACACCTACTGAAGTAAGACACACACACCTACTGAGTAGACACACACACCTACTGAAGGACACACACACACCTACTGAAGTAAGAACACACACACCTACTGAAGTAAGGACACACACACACCTACTGAAGTAAGGACACACACACACTACTGAAGTAAGGACACACACACACCTACTGAAGTAAGGACACACACACCTACTGAAGTAAGACCACACACACCTACTGAAGTAAGAACACACACACACCTACTGAAGTAAGGACACACACACACCTACTGAAGTGGACACACACACACCTACTGAAGTAGACACACACACACCTACTGAAGTAAGAACACACACACACCTACTGAAGTAAGACACACACACACCTACTGAAGTAAGGACACACACACACCTACTGAGTAGAACACACACCTACTGAAGTAAGAACACACACACACCTACTGAAGTAAGAACACACACACCTACTGAAGTAAGGACACACACACCTACTGAAGTAAGGACACACACACACCTACTGAAGTAAGGACACACACACACCTACTGAAGTAAGGACACACACACACCTACTGAAGTAAGGACACACACACACCTACTGAAGTAAGGACACACACACCTACTGAAGTAAGGACACACACACACCTACTGAAGTAAGGACACACACACCTACTGAAGGACACACACACACCTACTGAAGTAAGGACACACACACACACCTACTGAAGTAAGGACACACACACACACCTACTGAAGTAAGGACACACACACCTACTGAAGGACACACACACCTACTGAAGTAAGAACACACACACACCTACTGAAGTAAGGACACACACACACCTACTGAAGGACACACACACACCTACTGAAGTAAGGACACACACACCTACTGAAGTAAGGACACACACACACCTACTGAAGTAAGGACACACACACACCTACTGAAGTAAGGACACACACACACCTACTGAAGTAAGGACACACACACACCTACTGAAGTAAGGACACACACACACCTACTGAAGGACACACACACACACCTACTGAAGTAAGAACACACAACATTTCTAAAAACCTGTTTTTGCTAATGGGGTATTGTGTGTAGATTGATGAGGAAATACTTTTATTTAATCCATTTTAGAATAAGGCTGTAACAGAACAAAATGTGGAAAAAGTCAAGAGGTCTGAATACTTTCCGAAGGCGCTGTAAACAGACACACAGACCGGGGTTTTACCTGCTCACACCTGTCCCCTCCTAGGTTTGTGTCTGACCACGCCCCTGCTGGTTGCCAGGCGCTGCTGCAGCACCGGCTGATCCAGGCCAATCAGAAGTCCCGGCTGGGATCAGGCTCCGCCCCTGAGGCAGCACGCACCTATCCACTGACTCTGCTGGAGTGGACAGCCAATAGGAAGAGGGCTAACATGGTGCTGCAGGTGACCTGCTTCGACGGTGAGCTGCGCTGCCTGATGACATCAGAGGGCTGTCTGCTAACTGACTACTAACTAACAGACTCAGAAACACAGAGGAAACAGCTGCTTGACTCCATAACACTCCTCCCCTCCTCCCTCTCTCTCTCTAGGAGGATCCTTCCTGTGTCCCGTCAACTCCTGGACCAGTGGAGAAGACCTGGCGGGAGACATCCTGCTACACAGGTATCCTAACCTACCATCCTACTACACAGGTATCCTATCCTGCTACACAGGTATCCTATCCTACCATCCTGCTACACAGGTATCCTATCCTACCACCCTGCTACACAGGTATCCTATCCTACCATCCTACTACACAGGTATCCTATCCTACCATCCTGCTACACAGGTATCCTATCCTACCATCCTACTACACAGGTATCCTATCCTACCATCCTGCTACACAGGTATCCTATCCTACCATCCTGCTACACAGGTATCCCATCCTACTACACAGGTATCCTATCCTACCATCCTGCTACACAGGTATCCTATCCTACCATCCTACTACACAGGTATCCTATCCTACCATCCTACTACACAGGTATCCTATCCTGCTACACAGGTATCCTATCCTACCGTCCTGCTACACGGGTATCCTATCCTACCACCCTGCTACACGGGTATCCTATCCTACCATCCTGCTACACAGGTATCCTATCCTACCATCCTGCTACACAGGTATCCTATCCTACCATCCTGCTACACAGGTTTCCTGTCCTACTACACGGGTATCCTATCCTACCGTCCTGCTACACAGGTATCCTATCCTACCATCCTGACTACACGGGTATCCTATCCTACCATCCTGCTACACAGGTATCCTATCCTACCATCCTGCTACACGGGTATCCTATCCTACCGTCCTGCTGCACGGGTATCCTGTCCTACCATCCTGCTGCACGGGTATCCTATCCTACCATCCTGCTGCACAGGTATCCTATCCTACCATCCTACTACACAGGTATCCTATCCTACCATCCTGCTACACAGGTATCCTATCCTACCATCCTGCTACACAGGTATCCTATCCTACCATCCTGCTACACAGGTATCCTATCCTACCATCCTGCTACACAGGTATCCTATCCTACCATCCTACTACACAGGTATCCTATCCTACCATCCTGCTACACAGGTATCCTATCCTACCACCCTGCTACACAGGTATCCTATCCTACCATCCTGCTACACAGGTATCCTATCCTACCACCCTGCTACACAGGTATCCTATCCTACCACCCTGCTGCACAGGGTGTCCTATCCTACCACCCTACTACACGGGTATCCTATCCTACCATCCTGCTACACAAGGTATCCTATCCTACCATCCTGCTACACAGGTATCCTATCCTACCGTCCTGCTGCACGGGTATCCTATCCTACCGTCCTGCTACACAGGGTCATCCTATCCTACCATCCTGCTGCACAGGTGTCCTATCCTACCATCCTGCTACACAGGTATCCTATCCTACCATCCTGCTGCACGGGTATCCTATCCTACCGTCCTGCTACACAGGTATCCTATCCTACCATCCTGCTACACAGGTATCCTGTCCTACCGTCCTGCTGCACAGGTATCCTATCCTACCGTCCTGCTACACAGGTATCCTATCCTACCATCCTGCTACACAGGTATCCTATCCTACCATCCTACTACACAGGTATCCTATCCTACCATCCTGCTACACAGGTATCCTCTCCTACCACCCTACTACACAGGTATCCTATCCTACCACCCTGCTACACAGGTATCCTATCCTACCACCCTGCTACACAGGTATCCTATCCTACCATCCTGCTACACAGGTATCCTATCCTACCACCCTACTACACAGGGTATCCTATCCTACCACCCTGCTACACGGGTATCCTATCCTACCATCCTGCTACACGGGTGTCCTATCCTACCGTCCTGCTACACGGGTATCCTATCCTACCATCCTGCTACACAGGTATCCTATCCTACCATCCTGCTGCACGGGTATCCTATCCTACCATCCTACTACACAGGTATCCTATCCTACCATCCTACTACACGGGTATCCTATCCTACCATCCTACTACACGGGTATCCTATCCTACCGTCCTACTACACGGGTATCCTATCCTACCATCCTGCTACACAGGGTATCCTATCCTACCATCCTACTACACAGGTATCCTATCCTACCATCCTGCTACACAGGTATCCTATCCTACCATCCTACTACACGGGTATCCTATCCTACCCTCCTGCTACACGGGTATCCTCATCCTACCATCCTACTACACAGGTATCCTATCCTACCACCCTGCTACACAGGTATCCTGTCCTACCATCCTACTACACGGGTATCCTATCCTACCATCCTACTACACGGGTATCCTATCCTACTGCACAGGTATCCTATCCTACCGTCCTGCTGACGCAGGTATCCTATCCTACCATCCTGCTACACAGGTATCCTATCCTACCGTCCTGCTACACGGGTATCCTATCCTACCATCCTGCTACACGGGTATCCTTTCCTACCATCCTGCTACACGGGTGTCCTATCCTACCGTCCCGCTACACAGGTATCCCATCCTACCATCCTGCTACACAGATATCCTATCCTACCATCCTGCTACACAGGTGTCCTATCCTACCATCCTGCTGCACGGGTATCCTATCCTACCGTCCTGCTGCACGGGTATCCTATCCTACCATCCTGCTACACAGGTATCCTATCCTACCATCCTACTACACAGGTATCCTATCCTACCATCCTACTACACAGGTATCCTATCCTGCTACACAGGTATCCTATCCTACCATCCTGCTACACAGGTATCCTATCCTACCATCCTACTACACAGGTATCCTATCCTACCATCCTGCTACACAGGTATCCTATTCTCTGCAAATGCAAATGTTGAAAGCGTGTTGGAAGTACAATAATTACACAATAACACATTTCATTGTTAGACGAATTGAATTGTGACATGTTTAAAATTCACTCCAGTGTGTCTGTGTGTGTTCCTGTAGGGGAGTGTGTGAGGCGTGGAGGGGGTGGTCTATACTGATGAAGGAGCATGGGCAGTGGGCGGAGCTAGCCGGTCATGATTACGTCATGGATCTGGTGCGTATAACACACACACCACATACACACATTGAGCTAACTGGGTTATCAGGCTAACTGAAAGTTATCAGGCTAACTGGGTTATCAGGCTAACTGAGTTATCAGGCTAACTGGTTTATCAGGCTAACTGGGTTATCAGGCTAACTGGTTTATCAGACTAACTGGTTTATCAGGCTAACTGAGAGTTATCAGGCTAACTGAGTTATCAGGCTAACTGGGTTATCAGGCTAACTGAGAGTTATCAGGCTAACTGAGAGTTATCAGGCTAACTGGGTTATCAGGCTAACTGGGTTATCAGGCTAACTGAGAGTTATCAGGCTAACTGAGTTATCAGGCTAACTGAGAGTTATCAGGCTAACTGAGAGTTATCAGGCTAACTGGGTTATCAGGCTAACTGGGTTATCAGGCTAACTGAGAGTTATCAGGCTAATTGAGGGTTATCAGGCTAACTGAGTTATCAGGCTAACTGAGAGTTATCAAGGGTGACAAAGTGAAAACAGTTTTTTTGAAATGTTTGAAAATGTATTAAAACTAAAAAACAGAAAGACCTTATTTACATAAGTATTCTTTGCTATGAGACTCGAAATTGAGCTCAGGTGCATCCTGTTTCCATTGATCATCCTTGAGGTGTTTCTACAACTTGATTGGCCATTATTTGGAAAGGCACACACCTGTCTATATAAGGTCCCACAGTTGGCAGTGCATGTCAGAGCAAAAACCAAGTCATGTCGAAGGAATTGTCCGTAAAGCTACAAGACAGGATTGTGTCGAGGCACCGATCTGGGGAAGGGTACAAAAAAATGTATGCAGCATTGAACGTCCCCAAGAACACAGTGGCCTCCATCATTCTTAAATGGAAGAAGTTTGGAACCACCAAGGCTCTTCCTAGAGCTGGCCGCCCGGCCAAATTGGGAAATCGGGGGAGAAGTGCCTTGGTCAGGGAGGTGACCAAGAACCCAATGGCCACTCAGACAGAGCTCTAGAGTTCCTCTGTGGAGATGGGAAAAACTTCCAGAAGGACAACCATCTCTGCAGCGCTCCACCAATCAGGCCTTTATGGTAGAGTGGCCAGATGGAAGCCACTCCTCAGTAAAAGGCACATGACAGCCCGCTTGGAGTTTGCCAAAAGGCACCTAAAGACTCTCAGACCATGAGAAACAAGATTCTCTGGTCTGATGAAACCAAGATTGAACTCTTTGGCCTGAATGCCAAGCATCACGTCTGGAGGAAACCTGGCACCATCCCTACGGTGAAGCATGGTGATGGCAGCATCATGCTGTGGGGATGTTTTTCAGCGGCAGGGACTGGGAGACTAGTCAGGATCGAGGAAAAGGTGAACGGAGCAAAGTACAGAGAGATCCTTGATGAAAACCTGCTCCAGAGTGCTCAGGACCTCAGACTGGGGTGACGGTTCACCTTCCAACAGAACAACGACCCTAAGCACACAGCCAAGACAACGCAGGAGTGGCTTCGGGACAAGTCTCTGAATGTCCTTGAGTGGCCCAGCCAGAGCCCAGACTTGAAGCCGATCGAACATCTCTGGAGAGACCTGAAAATAGCTGTGCAGCAACGCTCCCCATCCAACCTGACAGAGCTTGAAAGGATCTGCAGAGAAGAATGGGAGAAACTCCCCAAATACAGGTGTGCCAAACTTATAGCGTCACCTGTTTTTGCGTTGTCATTATGGGGTATTGTGTGTAGAATGATGAGGGGGAAAAAAACAATTTAATCCATTTTAGAATAAGGCTGTAATGTAACAAAATGTGGAAAAAGTAAGAGGGTTTGAATACTTTCCGAATGCACTGTATATGCAAAAGGATGTGGAAACCCCTTCAAATTAGTGGATTTGGCTATTTCAGCCACACCTGTTGCTGACAGGTGTATAAAATCGAGCAAACAGCCATGCAATCTCCATAGACAAACATTGGCAGTAGAATGGACTTACTGAAGAGCTCAGTGACTTTCAACGTGGCACCGTCATACGATGCCACCTTTCCATCAAGTCAGTTCGTCAAATTTCTGCCCCGCTAGAGCTGCCCCGGTCAACTGTAAGTGCTGTTATTGTGAAGTGGAAACGTCTAGGAGCAACAACGGCTCAGCCGCGAAGTGGTAGGCCACACAAGCTCACAGAACGGGACCGCCGAGTGCTGAAGAGCGTAGAAATCGTCTGTCCTCGGTTGCAACACTCACTACCGAGTTCCAAACTGCCTCTGGAAGCAACGTCAGCACGAGAATTGTTCGTCGGGAGCTTCATGAAATCGGTTTCCATGGCCGAGCAGCCGCACACAAGCCTTAGATTACCATGTGCAATGCCAAGCGTCGGCTGGAGTGGTGTAAAGTTCGTAGTGAGTGTTGCAACTGAGGACAGACGATTGTTGCGCGCTTCAGCACTCAGCGGTCACATTCTGTGAGCTTGTGTGGCCTACCACTTCGCGGCTGAGCCGTTGTTGCTCCTAGACGTTTCCACTTCACAATAACAGCACTTACAGTTGACCGGGGCAGCTCTAGCAGGGCAGACATTTGACGAACTGACTTGTTGGAAAGGTGGCATCCTATGACGGTGTCACGTTGAAAGTCACTGAGCTCTTCAGTAAGGCCATTCTTCTGCCAATGTTTGTCTATGGAGATTGCTCGGCTGTGTGCTCGATTTTATACACCTGTCAGCAACGGGTGTGGCTGATATAGCCGAATCCACTAATTTGAAGGGGTGTCCACATACTTTTGGCCATGTAGAGTATTATCATGCACAATGGGTAAACAACGGCAAACAATGAACCCAATAAAACAATGAATGTGCAAGAATATCACCCCCCCTCTTCTTCTTGTCTCAACATTTCACATTTTACTGAAGACACGTTATCTGGTGAAGTATTTTTAATTATTGTATTTCTTTCTGTATAGACAGGAGAAAATGAAAAATGGGACGTTTATTTAAATTGATTTTAGGCTGCAGTGACTGTTACTGAATCTTGTCATATGCTGGTGACTCCAAGTCTCGATTTTGCTACTGTAGGTAGCGTTAGTTAGCTCTAGTCGGCTGTACCTGCCAAAACTCAGGTATTTTTCATCCTATAGCTTGTTCTCCATCTTCTAAATAAAATGGTGAGCCACCATGTTTTAAACTCTTTTATTTCCCTGGCTGATCAAAACTCTATTGTCTTGATGTAAAACGTCTGGCGCTAACTGAATCCTGTTTTAGATGTCAGACTTTGAAAACGGCTGGTGCTAAGACTTTGAAAACGTCTGGCGCTAACTGAATCCTGTTTTAGATGTCAGACTTTGAAAACGGCTGGTGCTAAGACTTTGAAAACGTCTGGCGCTAACTGAATCCTGTTTTAGATGTCAGACTTTGAAAACAGCTGGCGCTAACTGAGTCCTGTTTTAGATGTCAGACTTTGAAAACGTCTGGCGCTAACTGAATCTTGTTTTAGATGTCAGACTTTGAAAACGTCTGGCGGTAACTGAGTCCTGTTTTAGATGTCAGACTTTGAAAACGGCTGGCGCTAACTGAGTCCTGTTTTAGATGGCAGACTTTGAAAACAGTTTGGCGCTAACTGAATCCTGTTTTAGATGTCAGACTTTGAAAACGGCTGGCGCTAACTGAGTCCTGTTTTAGATGTCAGACTTTGAAAACGGCTGGCGCTAACTGAGTCCTGTTTTAGATGTCAGACTTTGAAAACGGCTGGCGCTAACTCAATCCTGTTTTAGATGTCAGACTTTGAAAACGGCTGGCGCTAACTGAATCCTGTTTTAGATGTCAGACTTTGAAAACGGCTGGCGCTGAGTCCTGTTTTAGATGTCAGACTTTGAAAACGGCTGGCGCTAACTGAGTCCTGTTTTAGATGTCAGACTTTGAAAACGGCTGGCGCTAACTGAATCCTGTTTTAGATGTCAGACTTTGAAAACGTCTGGCGCTAACTGAGTCCTGTTTTAGATGTCAGACTTTGAAAACGGCTGGCGCTAACTCAATCCTGTTTTAGATGTCAGACTTTGAAAACATCTGGCGCTAACTGAGTCCTGTTTTAGATCGCAGACTTTGAAAACAGTCTGGCGCTAACTGAGTCCTGTTTTAGATGTCAGACTTTGAAACGGCTGGCGCTAACTCAGTCCTGTTTTAGATGTCAGACTTTGAAAACGTCTGGCGCTAACTGAGTCCTGTTTTAGATGGCAGACTTTGAAAACAGTTTGGCGCTAACTGAATCCTGTTTTAGATGTCAGACTTTGAAAACGGCTGGCGCTAACTGAGTCCTGTTTTAGATGTCAGACTTTGAAAACGGCTGGCGCTAACTGAGTCCTGTTTTAGATGTCAGACTTTGAAAACGGCTGGCGCTAACTCAATCCTGTTTTAGATGTCAGACTTTGAAAACGGCTGGCGCTAACTGAATCCTGTTTTAGATGTCAGACTTTGAAAACGGCTGGCGCTGAGTCCTGTTTTAGATGTCAGACTTTGAAAACGTCTGGCGCTAACTGAGTCCTGTTTTAGATCTCAGACTTTGAAAACGTCTGGCGCTAACTGAATCCTGTTTTAGATGGCAGACTTTGAAAACGTCTGGCGCTAACTGAGTCCTGTTTTAGATGTCAGACTTTGAAAACGTCCGGCGCTAACTGAATCCTGTTTTAGATGTCAGACTTTGAAAACGTCTGGCGCTAACTGAGTCCTGTTTTAGATGTCAGACTTTGAAAACGGTTTGGCGCTAACTGAGTCCTGTTTTAGATGTCAGACTTTGAAAACGTCTGGCGCTAACTGAGTCCTGTTTTAGATGTCAGACTTTGAAAACGGTTTGGCGCTAACTGAGTCCTGTTTTAGATGTCAGACTTTGAAAACGTCTGGCGCTAACTGAGTCCTGTTTTAGATGTCAGACTTTGAAAACGGTTTGGCGCTAATTGAGTCCTGTTTTAGATGTCAGATTTTGAAAACGTCTGGCGCTAACTGAGTCCTGTTTTAGATGTCAGACTTTGAAAACGGCTGGCGCTAACTGAGTCCTGTTTTAGATGTCAGACTTTGAAAACGGCTGGCGCTAACTGAGTCCTGTTTTAGAAGTCAGACTTTGAAAACGGTTTGGCGCTAACTGAGTCCTGTTTTAGATGGCAGACTTTGAAAACGGTTTGGCGCTAACTGAGTCCTGTTTTAGATGTCAGACTTTGAAAACGTCTGGCGCTAACTGAATCCTGTTTTAGATGTCAGACTTTGAAAACGGCTGGCGCTAACTGAATCCTGTTTTAGATGTCAGACTTTGAAAACGGTTTGGCGCTAACTGAGTCCTGTTTTAGATGTCAGACTTTGAAAACGGCTGGCGCTAACTGAGTCCTGTTTTAGATGTCAGACTTTGAAAACGGTTTGGCGCTAATTGAGTCCTGTTTTAGATGTCAGACTTTGAAAACGTCTGGCGCTAACTGAGTCCTGTTTTAGATGTCAGACTTTGAAAACGGCTGGCGCTAACTGAGTCCTGTTTTAGATGTCAGACTTTGAAAACGGCTGGCGCTAACTGAGTCCTGTTTTAGATGTCAGACTTTGAAAACGGTTTGGCGCTAACTGAGTCCTGTTTTAGATGTCAGACTTTGAAAACGTCTGGCGCTAACTGAATCCTGTTTTAGATGTCAGACTTTGAAAACGGCTGGCGCTAACTGAGTCCTGTTTTAGAAGTCAGACTTTGAAAACGGTTTGGCGCTAACTGAGTCCTGTTTTAGATCTCAGACTTGGAGCTGCCGTCTGACTTCCCCAAACAGAAGAGTTACTTCATCATCTCAGCTGAGGATCCTAACACAGTCAGAACCAACACCAGCCTGTGAGTACACTAACACAGTCAGAACCAACACCAGCCTGTGAGTACACTAACACAGTCTAGGCATTCGCTGGGGAGCTAACACAAGTCTTCAGGTCTCAGGGAATGTTACTAATCACGCAGGTGTGTGTGTGTGTGTGTGTGACCAGGACTCTGTTTGGCAGTGGTTTTGACAGTGATGAGGAGATGTCCCCGCCCCCCCCACTCAGCACCCCCCAACCTGCATACAGCCTGCCAGACTCTGAGGGATACTCCAGCCACGGTACACACACACACACACACACACACACACACACACACACACACCACACACCACACACCACACACACACACACACACACACACACACACTCACACACACACACACACACACACACACACACACACACACACACACACACCACACACACACACACACCACACACCAGTATAATGATAATGACTGTGTCTCCTCTCCAGTGGAGTCTGATGGGTTCAGCGACGGTCAGACTCAGAGAGGGATGGAGCAATACCTGGACAGCCTCTTCAACCCTGTGTTATCAGACGGCAGCACGGTGAGACACACACAGCTGGCTACACCTCCTCTTCAACCTGGCCTGTTTATTCACAATACGTTGTAGGCCATCTGATCCTCTGTGTGTGTGTGTGTGTGTGTGTACAGTATGAATGGAGCAGACTACAGCGGGGTGATTAAGTTACTAAGCTACCGTATTTCATACAACTGGAGGGCTGCTGGATTCAGACGCCAGGTTCCCTCTCATGCCATTGGGCACAACACATCATAACACAACACATCATAACACATCATAACACATCACAACACATCATAACACATCACATCATAACACAACACATCATAACATAACACATCACATCATAACACAACACATCATAACACAACACATCATAACACAACACATCATAACACAACACATCATAACACATCATAACACAACACATCATAACACATCATAACACAACACATCATAACACAACACATCATAACACAACACATCATAACACAACACATCATAACACAACACATCATAACACAACACATCATAACACAACACATCATAACACAACACATCATAACACATCATAACACAACACATCATAACACATCACATCATAACACAACACATCATAACATAACACATCATAACACAACACATCATAACACAACACAACACATCATAACACATCACATCATAACACAACACATCATAACATAACACATCATAACACAACACATCATAACACATCATAACACAACACATCATAACACAACACACCATAACACATCATAACACAACACATCATAACACATCATAACACAACACAACACATCACAACACAACACATCATAACACATCATAACATAACATAACACATCATAACACATCACAACACATCACAACACATCACAACACATCATAACACATCATAACATAACACATCATAACACATCATAACACAACACATCACAACACATCATAACACATCATAACACATCATAACACAACACATCATAACACAACACATCATAACACAACACCTCATAACACATCATAACATAACACATCATAACACAACACATCATAACACAACACATCATAACACAACACATCATAACACATCATAACACATCATAACACAACACATCATAACACAACACATCATAACACAACACATCACAACACAACACATCATAACACATCATAACACAACACATCATAACACAACACATCATAACACAACACATCATAACACAACACATCATAACACAACACATCATAACACAACACATCATAACACAACACATCATAACACAACACATCATAACACATCATAACACAACACATCATAACACAACACATCATAACACATCACAACACATCATAACACAACACAACACATCATAACACATCATAACACATTATAACATAACACATCATAACACAACACATCATAACACAACACATCACAACACATCATAACACATCATAACACAACACATCATAACACAACACATCATAACACAACACATCATAACACAACACATCATAACACAACACATCATAACACATCATAACACATCATAACACAACACATCATAACACAACACATCATAACACAACACATCACAACATAACACATCACAACACATCATAACACAACACATCATAACACAACACATCATAACACAACACATCATAACACAACACATCATAACACATCACAACACAACACATCATAACACAACACATCATAACATAACACATCATAACCAACACATCAGCATCATAACACATCATAACACAACACATCACAACACATCATAACACAACACATCATAACACAACACATCATAACACAACACATCATAACATAACACATCACAACACATCATAACACAACACATCATAACACATCATAACACAACACATCATAACACAACACATCATAACACAACACATCATAACACATCATAACACAACACATCATAACACAACACATCATAACACAACACATCATAACACAACACATCATAACACTAACACATCATAACACATCACATCATAACACATCATAACACAACACATCATAACACATCATAACACAACACATCATAACACAACACATCATAACACATCATAACACAACACATCATAACACATCATAACACATCATAACACATCATAACACATCATAACACATCATAACATAACACATCATAACACAACACATCATAACACAACTCATAACATAACACATCATAACACATCATAACACAACACATCATAACACAACACATCATAACACATCATAACACAACACATCATAACACATCATACAACACATCATAACACAACACATCATAACACAACACATCATAACACAACACATCATAACACAACACATCATAACACATCATAACATAACAC
>NW_025535342.1:17500-60000 GCF_020615455.1 Coregonus clupeaformis | reverse complement strand
ATCTGATGCAGCACTCCATCACTCTCCTTCTTGGTCAAATAGCCCTTACACAGCCTGGAGGTGTGTTGGGTCATTGTCCTGTTGAAAAACAAATGATATTCCCACTAAGCCCAAACCAGATGGGATGGCGTATTGCTGCAGAATGCTGTGGTAGCCATGCTGGTTAAGTGTGTCTTGAATTCTAAATAAATCACAGACAGTGTCACCAGCAAAGCACCCCCACACCATAACACCACCTCCTCCATGCTTCACGGTGGGAACCACACATGCGGAGATCATCCGTTCACCCACACTGCGTCTCACAAAGACACGGCGGTTGGAACCAAATATCTCCAATTTGGACTCCAGACCAAAGGACAGATTTCCACCGGTCTAATGTCCATTGCTCGTGTTTCTTGGCCCAAGCAAGTCTCTTCTTCTTATTGGTGTCCTTTAGTAGTGGTTTCTTTACAGCAATTCGACCATGAAGGCCTGATTCACACAGTCTCCTCTGAACAGTTGATGTTGAGATGTGTCTGTTACTTGAACTCTGTGAAGCATTTATTTGGGCTGCAATTTCTGAGGCTGGTAACTCTAATGTAACTTATCCTCTGCAGCAGAGGTAACTCTGGGTCTTCCATTCCTGTGGCGGTCCTCATGAGAGCCAGTTTCATCATAGCGTTTGATGTTTTTTGCGACTGCACTTAAAGAAACGTTCAAAGTTCTTGAATTGTTCGGTATTGACTGACCTTCATGTCTGTATACCCCCCCTACCTTGTCACATTTACATTTACGTAATTTAGCAGACGCTCTTATCCAGAGCGACTTACAGATAGTGAATGCATACATTTTTCATACTAGCCCCCCGTGGGAAACGAACCCACAACCCTGGCGTTGCAAACGCCATGCTCTACCAACTGAGCTACAGGGGACTAGCTGCAACACAGCTGATTGGCTCAAAACGCATTAAGAAGGAAATCAATTCAACAAATTTACTTTTAAGAAGCCACACATGTTAATTGAAGTGCATTCCAGGTGACTACCTCATGAAGCTGGTTGAGAGAACGCCAAAAGTGTGCAAAGCTGTCATCAAGGCAAAGGGTGGCTATTTGAAGAATCTCAAATATATAATATATTTTGATTTGTTTAACACTTTTTTGGTTACTACATGATTCCATATGTGTTATTTCATAGTTTTGATGTCTTCACTAATATTCCACAATGTAGAAAATAGTAAAAAATAAAGAAAAACCCTAGAATGAGTAGGTGTTCTAAAACTTTTGACCGTTAATGTACACTCTCCTCACAATAAACAATCACCCCCAAGGACAAGGAGGGCAGAGGGAACACTTATACAGGTACTGATGAGGGGATATGAACTAGGTGTGTGTAATCAACAAGACAAAACAAATGGAATGATGAGATGAGGAGCGGCAGTGGCTAGAAGGCCGGTGACGACGAACGCCGAAGCCTGCCCGAACAAGGAGAGGAGGCAGCTTAGGAGGAAGTCGTGACAGCATGTCTTCTCTTGAGAGCCAGGTCTGCCTACAAGCGGCCTTTCTCAATAGCAAGGCTATGCTCACCGAGTCTGTACATAGTCAAAGCTTTCCTTAACTTTGGGTCAGTCACAGTGGTCAGGTATTCTGCCACTGTGTACTCTCTGTTTAGGGCCAAATAGCATTCTAGTTTGCTCTGTTTTTTTGTTAATTCTTTCAAATGTGTCAAGTAATTCTCTTTTTGTTTTCTCATGATTTGGTTGCGTCTAATTGTGTTGCTGTCCTGGGGCTCTGTGGGTCTGTTTGTGTTTGTGAACAGAGCCCCAGAACCAGTTTGCTTAGGGGATTCTTCTCCAGGTTCATCTCTCTGTAGGTGATGGCTTTGTTGTGGAAGGTTTGGGAAGTTCTCTCTCTCTCTCTCTCTCTCTCTCTCTCTCTCTCTCTCTCTCTCTCTCTCTCTCTCTCTCTCTCTCTCTCTCTCTCTCTCTCTCTCTCTCTCTCTCTGTTCCTGTTTAAACCAGGCCTCTCTCTCTCTCTGTTCCTGTTTAAACCAGGCCTCTCTCTCTCTCTGTTCCTGTTTAAACCAGGCCTCTCTCTCTCTCTGTTCCTGTTTAAACCAGGCCTCTCTCTCTCTGTTCCTGTTTAAACCAGGCCTCTCTCTCTCTCTGTTCCTGTTTAAATCAGGCCTCTCTCTCTCTTCCTGTTTAAACCAGGCCTCTCTCTGTTCCTGTTTAAACCAGGCCTCTCTCTCTCTCTGTTCCTGTTTAAACCAGGCCTCTCTCTCCCTCTGTTCCTGTATAAACCAGGCCTCTCTCTCCCTCTCTCTCTGTCCTTATGTAGACCAGGCCTCTCTCTGTTCCTGTTTAAACCAGGCCTCTCTCTCCCTCTCTCTGTCCTTATGTAGACCAGGCCTCTCTCTCCCTCTCTCTGTCCTTATGTAGACCAGGCCTCTCTCTCCCTCTCTCTGTCCTTGTAGACCAGGCCTCTCTCTCCCCTCTCTCTGTCCTGTAGACCAGGCCTCTCTCTGTCCTTTGTACCCCTCTCTCTCCCTCTCTCTGTCCTTATGTAGACCAGGCCTCTCTCTCCCTCTCTCTCTGTCCATATGTAGACCAGGCCTCTCTCTCCCTCTCTCTCTGTCCTTATGTAGACCAGGCCTCTCTCTCCCTCTCTCTCTGTCCATATGTAGACCAGGCCTCTCTCTCCCTCTCTCTGTCCTTATGTAGACCAGGCCTCTCTCTCCCTCTCTCTCTGTCCTTATGTAGACCAGGCCTCTCTCTGTCCTTATGTAGACCAGGCCTCTCTCTCCCTCTCTCTGTCCTTATGTAGACCAGGCCTCTCTCTGTTCCTGTTTAAACCAGGCCTCTCTCTCCCTCTCTCTGTCCTTATGTAGACCAGGCCTCTCTCTCCCTCTCTCTCTGTCCTTATGTAGACCAGGCCTCTCTCTCCCTCTCTCTGTCCTTATGTAGACCAGGCCTCTCTCTCCCTCTCTCTGTCCTTATGTAGACCAGGCCTCTCTCTGTCCTTATGTAGACCAGGCCTCTCTCTCCCTCTCTCTGTCCTTATGTAGACCAGGCCTCTCTCTCCCTCTCTCTCTGTCCATATGTAGACCAGGCCTCTCTCTCCCTCTCTCTCTGTCCTTATGTAGACCAGGCCTCTCTCTCCCTCTCTCTCTGTCCATATGTAGACCAGGCCTCTCTCTCCCTCTCTCTGTCCTTATGTAGACCAGGCCTCTCTCTCCCTCTCTCTCTGTCCTTATGTAGACCAGGCCTCTCTCTGTCCTTATGTAGACCAGGCCTCTCTCTCCCTCTCTCTGTCCTTATGTAGACCAGGCCTCTCTCTCCCTCTCTCTGTCCTTATGTAGACCAGGCCTCTCTCTCCCTCTCTCTCTGTCCTTATGTAGACCAGGCCTCTCTCTGTCCTTATGTAGACCAGGCCTCTCTCTCCCTCTCTCTGTCCTTATGTAGACCAGGCCTCTCTCTCCCTCTCTCTGTCCTTATGTAGACCAGGCCTCTCTCTCCCTCTCTCTGTCCTTATGTAGACCAGGCCTCTCTCTCCTCTGTCCTTATGTAGACCAGGCCTCTCTCTTGTCCTTATGTAGATCAGGCCTCTCTCTCCCTCTCTCTGTCCTTATGTAGACCAGGCCTCTCTCTCCCTCTCTCTGTCCTTATGTAGACCAGGCCTCTCTCTCCCTCTCTCTCTGTCCTTATGTAGACCAGGCCTCTCTCTCCCTCTCTCTCTGTCCTTATGTAGACCAGGCCTCTCTCTCCCTCTCTCTCTGTCCTTATGTATACCAGGCCTCTCTCTCCCTCTCTCTCTGTCCTTATGTAGACCAGGCCTCTCTCTCCCTCTCTCTCTGTCCTTATGTAGACCAGGCCTCTCTCTGTCCTTATGTAGACCAGGCCTCTCTCTCCCTCTCTCTCTGTCCTTATGTAGACCAGGCCTCTCTCTCCCTCTCTCTCTGTCCTTATGTAGACCAGGCCTCTCTCTCCCTCTCTCTCTGTCCTTATGTAGATCAGGCCTCTCTCTCCCTCTCTCTGTCCTGATGTAGACCAGGCCTCTCTCTCCCTCTCTCTGTCCTTATGTAGACCAGGCCTCTCTCTCCCTCTCTCTCTGTCCTTATGTAGACCAGGCCTCTCTCTCCCTCTCTCTGTCCTTATGTAGACCAGGCCTCTCTCTCCCTCTCTCTGTCCTTATGTAGACCAGGCCTCTCTCTCTCTCTCTGTCCTTATGTAGACCAGGCCTCTCTCTCCCTCTCTCTCTGTCCTTATGTAGACCAGGCCTCTCTCTCCCTCTCTCTCTGTCCTTATGTAGACCAGGCCTCTCTCTCCCTCTTGTCCTTATGTAGACCAGGCCTCTCTCTGTCCATATGTAGACCAGGCCTCTCTCTCTGTCCTTATGTAGACCAGGCCTCTCTCTCCCTCTCTCTCTGTCCTTATGTAGACCAGGCCTCTCTCTGTCCTTATGTAGACCAGGCCTCTCTCTCCCTCTCTCTGTCCTTATGTAGACCAGGCCTCTCTCTGTCCTTATGTAGACCAGGCCTCTCTCTCCCTCTCTCTCTGTTCCTGTTTAATCCAGGCCTCTCTCTGTTCCTGTTTAAACCAGGCCTCTCTCTCTCTCTCTCTCTCTCTGTCCTTATGTAGACCAGGCCTCGTTCTCTATCTGACCCTCATACATAATAAACCACTACTGGAATTGTTTTCAGTGATATCTTATTGTCCAGGGGTCGGTTTTATGTTCAGCTGTTATGATTTATTTTGTGAGATGAAGTTTCCATTCAGAAAGTCATGGTGATCTTGATGCTTTTCCCTGTACCCTAAACCCTGTTTTCTGCTCAAAGCTGTGCCCTAACCCTGTACCCTAAATATGTCCCCTGTACCCTAACCCTACATCCTAAACCCTAAGCCTGCTCCCTGTGTGTTCTGCTGCCGAGCTGTGCCCTAACCCTGTACCCTAACCCAGTCCCCTGTACCCTAACCCAGTCCCCTGTACCCTAACCCTGTCTCCTGTACCCTAACCCTGTACCCTAGCCCTGTCTCCTGTACCCTAACCCTGTACCCTAACCCTGTACCCTAACCCTGTCTCCTGTACCCTAACCCTGTCTCCTGTACCCTAACCCTGTACCCTAACCCTGTCTCCTGTACCCTAACCCTGTACCCTAACCCAGTCCCCTGTACCCTAACCCAGTCCCCTGTACCCTAACCCAGACCCCTGTACCCTAACCCTGTACCCTAACCCAGTCTCCTGTACCCTAACCCTGTACCCTAACCCAGTCCCCTGTACCCTAACCCTAACCCAGTCCCCTGTACCCTAACCCAGTCCCCTGTACCCTAACCCAGTCCCCTGTACCCTAACCCTGTACCCTAACCCTGTCTCCTGTACCCTAACCCAGTCCCCTGTACCCTAACCCTGTACCCTAACCCTGTCTCCTGTACCCTAACTCTGTACCCTAACCCAGTCCCCTGTACCCTAACCATGTACCCTAACCCAGTCCCCTGTACCCTAACCCAGTCCCCTGTACCCTAACCCTGTCTCCTGTACCCTAACCCTGTACCCTGTACCCTAACCCTGTCTCCTGTACCCTAACCCAGGCCCCTGTACCCTAACCCTGTCTCCTGTACCCTAACCCTGTACCCTAACCCAGTCCCCTGTACCCTAAACCTGTCTCCTGTACCCTAACCCTGTACCCTAACCCAGTCCCCTGTACCCTAACCCAGACCCCTGTACCCTAACCCTGTCTCCTGTACCCTAACCCTGTACCCTAACCCAGTCTCCTGTACCCTAACCCTGTACCCTAACCCAGTCCCCTGTACCCTAACCCTGTCTCCTGTACCCTAACCCTGTACCCTAACCCAGTCCCCTGTACCCTAACCCAGTCCCCTGTACCCTAACCCTGTACCCTAACCCAGTCCCCTGTACCCTAACCCTGTCTCCTGTACCCTAACTCTGTACCCTAACCCAGTCCCCTGTACCCTAACCCTGTCTCCTGTACCCTAACCCTGTACCCTGTACCCTGTACCCTAACCCAGTCCCCTGTACCCTAAACCTGTCTCCTGTACCCTAACCCTGTACCCTAACCCAGTCCCCTGTACCCTAACCCTGTCTCCTGTACCCTAACCCTGTCTCCTGTACCCTAACCCTGTCTCCTGTACCCTAACCCTGTCTCCTGTGCCCTAACCCTGTCTCCTGTGCCCTAACCCTGTCTCCTGTACCCTAACCCTGTCTCCTGTACCCTAACCCTGTCTCCTGTGCCCTAACCCTGTCTCCTGTGCCCTAACCCTGTCTCCTGTACCCTAACCCTGTCTCCTGTGCCCTAACCCTGTCTCCTGTGCCCTAACCCTGTCTCCTGTACCCTAACCCAGTCCCCTGTACCCTAACCCTGTCTCCTGTCTGTCTGCTGCCCAGCTCTACCCTAACCCTGTCTCCTGTCTGTCTGCTGCCCAGCTGTGCCCTAACCCTGTCTCCTGTGTCCTAACCCTGTCTCCTGTCTGTCTGCTGCCCAGCTGTGCCCTAACCCTGTCTCCTGTGCCCTAACCCTGTCTCCTGTCTGTCTGCTGCCCAGCTCTACCCTAACCCTGTCTCCTGTCTGTCTGCTGCCCAGCTCTACCCTAACCCTGTCTCCTGTCTGTCTGCTGCCCAGCTCTACCCTAACCCTGTCTCCTGTCTGTCTGCTGCCCAGCTCTACCCTAACCCCTGTCTCCTGTCTGTCTGCTGCCCAGCTGTGCCCTAACCCTGTCTCCTGTCTGTCTGCTGCCCAGCTCTACCCTAACCCTGTCTCCTGTCTGTCTGCTGCCCAGCTGTGCCCTAACCCTGTCTCCTGTCTGTCTGCTGCCCAGCTCTACCCTAACCCCTGTCTCCTGTCTGTCTGCTGCCCAGCTGTGCCCTAACCCTGTCTCCTGTCTGTCTGCTGCCCAGCTCTACCCTAACCCTGTCTCCTGTCTGTCTGCTGCCCAGCTGTGCCCCTAACCCTGTCTCCTGTCTGTCTGCTGCCCAGCTCTACCTAACCCTGTCTCCTGTCTGTCTGCTGCTAGCTCTACCTAACCCTGTCTCCTGTCTGTCTGCTGCCCAGCTCTACCCTAACCCTGTCTCCTGTCTGTCTGCTGCCCAGCTCTACCCCTAACCCTGTCTCCTGTCTGTCTGCTGCCCAGCTCTACCTAACCCTGTCTCCTGTCTGTCTGCTGCCCAGCTCTACCCTAACCCTGTCTCCTGTCTGTCTGCTGCCCAGCTCTACCCTAACCCTGTCTCCTGTCTGTCTGCTGCTTAGCTCTACCCTAACCCCTGTCTCCTGTCTGTCTGCTGCCCAGCTGTGCCCTAACCCTGTCTCCTGTCTGTCTGCTGCCCAGCTCTACCCTAACCCTGTCTCCTGTCTGTCTGCTGCCCAGCTGTGCCCTAACCCTGTCTCCTGTCTGTCTGCTGCCCAGCTCTACCCTAACCCTGTCTCCTGTCTGTCTGCTGCCCAGCTGTGCCCTAACCCTGTCTCCTGTCTGTCTGCTGCCCAGCTCTACCCTAACCCTGTCTCCTGTCTGTCTGCTGCCCAGCTCTACCCTAACCCTGTCTCCTGTCTGTCTGCTGCCCAGCTCTACCCTAACCCTGTCTCCTGTCTGTCTGCTGCCCAGCTCTACCCTAACCCTGTCTCCTGTCTGTCTGCTGCCCAGCTCTACCCTAACCCTGTCTCCTGTCTGTCTGCTGCCCAGCTGTGCCCCTAACCCCTGTCTCCTGTCTGTCTGCTGCCCAGCTCTACCCTAACCCTGTCTCCTGTCTGTCTGCTGCCCAGCTCTACCCTAACCCTGTCTCCTGTCTGTCTGCTGCCCAGCTCTACCCTAACCCTGTCTCCTGTCTGTCTGCTGCCCAGCTGTGCCCTAACCCTGTCTCCTGCCTGTCTGCTGCCCAGCTCTACCCTAACCCTGTCTCCTGTCTGTCTGCTGCCCAGCTCTACCCTAACCCTGTCTCCTGTCTGTCTGCTGCCCAGCTCTACCCTAACCCTGTCTCCTGTCTGTCTGCTGCCCAGCTCTACCCTAACCCTGTCTCCTGTCTGTCTGCTGCCCAGCTCTACCCTAACCCTGTCTCCTGTCTGTCTGCTGCCCAGCTGTGCCAGTGCTTCCAGTGATGGGAGGGATGAGACCCCCTATACCCACAATGCCAACCCCCTCCCACCACCACCACCACCATCAGTACAACCAGCAGGACCAGCTTCCTGCCTCGCCCCCTCCCACTGCCCGCCACCCCTACCACACCCAGCCTCCTGCCTCGCCCCCTCCCACTGCCCGCCATCCCTACCACACCCAGCCTCCTGCCTCGCCCCCTCCCACTGCCCGCCACCCCTACCACATCCAGCCTCCTGCTCTTGCTCCTTCAGCTCCACTGGTTAACACAGTCAGCTCTGCTCCGCCCCCTGCTCCTCCTCCCCTTGCTATGCCCCCCCTCCCTGGGATGCCCCTCATGCCTTCCATGCCAGGCCTACCTCTGATGCCAGGTGGGATGCCAGGTATGGGTGTGGCACACATGCTTGGCAACGGTGTGTTAGTGTGTTAATCATCTTACCATGCAGTGTTACTGTATCCTACCCTGGACCCTACCCTGTACCCCTGTACCCTACCCTGTACCCCTGTACCCTACCCTGTACCCCTGTACCCTACCCTGTACCCTACCCTGGACCCTACCCTGTACCCTAACCTGTACCCTACCCTGTATCCTACCCTGTATCCTACCCTGTACCCTACCCTGTGTCCTACCAAGTCAGACATTAGCCCTGTACCCTACTGAGTCAGACATTAACCCTGTACCCTACTGAGTCAGACATTAACCCTGTACCCTACTGAGTCAGACACTAACCCTGTACCCTACCCTGTATCCTACCCTGTGTCCTACCAAGTCAGACATTAGCCCTGTACCCTACTGAGTCAGACACTAACCCTGTACCCTACTGAGTCAGACATTAACCCTGTACCCTACTGAGTCAGACACTAACCCTGTACCCTACTGAGTCAGACACTAACCCTATACCCTACTGAGTCAGACACTAACCCTGTACCCTACTGAGTCAGACACTAACCCTGTACCCTACTGAGTCAGACATTAACCCTGTACCCTACCCTGTACCCTACTGAGTCAGACACTAACCCTGTACCCTACTGAGTCAGACATTAACCCTGTACCCTACCGTGTACCCTACCCTGTACCCTACTGAGTCAGACATTAACCCTGTACCCTACTGAGTCAGACATTAACCCTGTACCCTACCGTGTACCCTACCCTGTACCCTACTGAGTCAGACACTAACCCTGTACCCTACTGAGTCAGACACTAACCCTGTACCCTACTGAGTCAGACACTAACCCTGTACCCTACTGAGTCAGACACTAACCCTGTACCCTACCCTGTACCCTACCCTGTACCCTACTGAGTCAGACACTAACCCTGTACCCTACTGAGTCAGACACTAACCCTGTACCCTACTGAGTCAGACATTAACCCTGTACCCTACTGAGTCAGACATTAACCCTGTACCCTACTGAGTCAGACACTAACCCTGTACCCTACTGAGTCAGACATTAACCCTGTACCCTACTGAGTCAGACACTAACCCTGTACCCTACTGAGTCAGACACTAACCCTGTACCCTACTGAGTCAGACATTAACCCTGTACCCTACTGAGTCAGACATTAACCCTGTACCCTACTGAGTCAGACACTAACCCTGTACCCTACCCTGTACCCTACTGAGTCAGACAGTAACCCTGTACCCTACTGAGTCAGACATTAACCCTGTACCCTACTGAGTCAGACATTAACCCTGTACCCTACTGAGTCAGACATTAACCCTGTACCCTACTGAGTCAGACACTAACCCTGTACCCTACTGAGTCAGACACTAACCCTGTACCCTACTGAGTCAGACACTAACCCTGTACCCTACTGAGTCAGACACTAACCCTGTACCCTACTGAGTCAGACACTAACCCTGTACCCTACTGAGTCAGACACTAACCCTGTACCCTACTGAGTCAGACACTAACCCTGTACCCTACTGAGTCAGACATTAACCCTGTACCCTACTGAGTCAGACACTAACCCTGTACCCTACTGAGTCAGACACTAACCCTGTACCCTACTGAGTCAGACATTAACCCTGTACCCTACTGAGTCAGACACTAACCCTGTACCCTACTGAGTCAGACACTAACCCTGTACCCTACTGAGTCAGACACTAACCCTGTACCCTACTGAGTCAGACACTAACCCTGTACCCTACTGAGTCAGACACTAACCCTGTACCCTACTGAGTCAGACACTAACCCTGTACCCTACTGAGTCAGACACTAACCCTGTACCCTACTGAGTCAGACACTAACCCTGTACCCTACTGAGTCAGACACTAACCCTGTACCCTACTGAGTCAGACACTAACCCTGTACCCTACTGAGTCAGACACTAACCCTGTACCCTACTGAGTCAGACATTAACCCTGTACCCTACTGAGTCAGACACTAACCCTGTACCCTACTGAGTCAGACACTAACCCTGTACCCTACTGAGTCAGACACTAACCCTGTACCCTACTGAGTCAGACATTAACCCTGTACCCTACTGAGTCAGACATTAACCCTGTACCCTACTGAGTCAGACATTAACCCTGTACCCTACCGTGTACCCTACCCTGTACCCTACTGAGTCAGACACTAACCCTGTACCCTACTGAGTCAGACACTAACCCTGTACCCTACTGAGTCAGACACTAACCCTGTACCCTACTGAGTCAGACACTAACCCTGTACCCTACCCTGTACCCTACTGAGTCAGACACTAACCCTGTACCCTACCCTGTACCCTACTGAGTCAGACAGTAACCCTGTACCCTACTGAGTCAGACACTAACCCTGTACCCTACTGAGTCAGACATTAACCCTGTACCCTACTGAGTCAGACACTAACCCTGTACCCTACTGAGTCAGACATTAACCCTGTACCCTACTGAGTCAGACACTAACCCTGTACCCTACTGAGTCAGACATTAACCCTGTACCCTACTGAGTCAGACATTAACCCTGTACCCTACTGAGTCAGACACTAACCCTGTACCCTACTGAGTCAGACACTAACCCTGTACCCTACTGAGTCAGACACTAACCCTGTACCCTACCCTGTACCCTACTGAGTCAGACAGTAACCCTGTACCCTACTGAGTCAGACATTAACCCTGTACCCTACTGAGTCAGACATTAACCCTGTACCCTACTGAGTCAGACACTAACCCTGTACCCTACTGAGTCAGACATTAACCCTGTACCCTACTGAGTCAGACACTAACCCTGTACCCTACTGAGTCAGACACTAACCCTGTACCCTACTGAGTCAGACACTAACCCTGTACCCTACTGAGTCAGACAGTAACCCTGTACCCTACTGAGTCAGACATTAACCCTGTACCCTACTGAGTCAGACACTAACCCTGTACCCTACTGAGTCAGACATTAACCCTGTACCCTACTGAGTCAGACACTAACCCTGTACCCTACTGAGTCAGACACTAACCCTGTACCCTACTGAGTCAGACATTAACCCTGTACCCTACCCTGTACCCTACTGAGTCAGACATTAACCCTGTACCCTACTGAGTCAGACATTAACCCTGTACCCTACTGAGTCAGACATTAACCCTGTACCCTACTGAGTCAGACATTAACCCTGTACCCTACTGAGTCAGACACTAACCCTGTACCCTACTGAGTCAGACATTAACCCTGTACCCTACTGAGTCAGACACTAACCCTGTACCCTACTGAGTCAGACATTAACCCTGTACCCTACTGAGTCAGACATTAACCCTGTACCCTACTGAGTCAGACACTAACCCTGTACCCTACTGAGTCAGACATTAACCCTGTACCCTACCCTGTACCCTACTGAGTCAGACAGTAACCCTGTACCCTACCCTGTACCCTACTGAGTCAGACATTAACCCTGTACCCTACCCTGTACCCTACTGAGTCAGACAGTAACCCTGTACCCTACTGAGTCAGACATTAACCCTATACCCTACTGAGTCAGACATTAACCCTGTACCCTACTGAGTCAGACATTAACCCTGTACCCTACTGAGTCAGACACTAACCCTGTACCCTACTGAGTCAGACACTAACCCTGTACCCTACTGAGTCAGACATTAACCCTGTACCCTACTGAGTCAGACACTAACCCTGTACCCTACTGAGTCAGACACTAACCCTGTACCCTACTGAGTCAGACATTAACCCTGTACCCTACTGAGTCAGACATTAACCCTGTACCCTACTGAGTCAGACACTAACCCTGTACCCTACTGAGTCAGACACTAACCCTGTACCCTACTGAGTCAGACACTAACCCTGTACCCTACTGAGTCAGACATTAACCCTGTACCCTACTGAGTCAGACACTAACCCTGTACCCTACCCTGTACCCTACTGAGTCAGACACTAACCCTGTACCCTACTGAGTCAGACACTAACCCTGTACCCTACTGAGTCAGACACTAACCCTGTACCCTACTGAGTCAGACATTAACCCTGTACCCTACTGAGTCAGACATTAACCCTGTACCCTACTGAGTCAGACATTAACCCTGTACCCTACTGAGTCAGACATTAACCCTGTACCCTACTGAGTCAGACACTAACCCTGTACCCTACTGAGTCAGACACTAACCCTGTACCCTACTGAGTCAGACATTAACCCTGTACCCTACTGAGTCAGACATTAACCCTGTACCCTACTGAGTCAGACACTAACCCTGTACCCTACTGAGTCAGACATTAACCCTGTACCCTACTGAGTCAGACACTAACCCTGTACCCTACTGAGTCAGACATTAACCCTGTACCCTACTGAGTCAGACACTAACCCTGTACCCTACTGAGTCAGACATTAACCCTGTACCCTACTGAGTCAGACATTAACCCTGTACCCTACCGAGTCAGACACTAACCCTGTACCCTACTGAGTCAGACACTAACCCTGTACCCTACTGAGTCAGACATTAACCCTGTACCCTACTGAGTCAGACATTAACCCTGTACCCTTCTGAGTCAGACACTAACCCTGTACCCTACCGTGTACCCTACCCTGTACCCTACTGAGTCAGACATTAACCCTGTACCCTACTGAGTCAGACACTAACCCTGTACCCTACTGAGTCAGACACTAACCCTGTACCCTACCCTGTACCCTACTGAGTCAGACATTAACCCTGTACCCTACTGAGTCAGACACTAACCCTGTACCCTACCGTGTCAGACCCTACCCTGTACCCTACTGAGTCAGACATTAACCCTGTACCCTACTGAGTCAGACATTAACCCTGTACCCTACTGAGTCAGACACTAACCCTGTACCCTACTGAGTCAGACATTAACCCTGTACCCTACTGAGTCAGACATTAACCCTGTACCCTACTGAGTCAGACACTAACCCTGTACCCTACTGAGTCAGACATTAACCCTGTACCCTACTGAGTCAGACACTAACCCTGTACCCTACTGAGTCAGACACTAACCCTGTACCCTACTGAGTCAGACATTAACCCTGTACCCTACTGAGTCAGACATTAACCCTGTACCCTACTGAGTCAGACACTAACCCTGTACCCTACTGAGTCAGACATTAACCCTGTACCCTACTGAGTCAGACATTAACCCTGTACCCTACTGAGTCAGACACTAACCCTGTACCCTACTGAGTCAGACACTAACCCTGTACCCTACTGAGTCAGACATTAACCCTGTACCCTACTGAGTCAGACAGTAACCCTGTACCCTACTGAGTCAGACACTAACCCTGTACCCTACTGAGTCAGACATTAACCCTGTACCCTACTGAGTCAGACACTAACCCTGTACCCTACTGAGTCAGACATTAACCCTGTACCCTACTGAGTCAGACACTAACCCTGTACCCTACTGAGTCAGACATTAACCCTGTACCCTACTGAGTCAGACATTAATCCTGTACCCTACTGAGTCAGACACTAACCCTGTACCCTACTGAGTCAGACACTAACCCTGTACCCTACTGAGTCAGACACTAACCCTGTACCCTACTGAGTCAGACATTAACCCTGTACCCTACTGAGTCAGACACTAACCCTGTACCCTACCGTGTACCCTACCCTGTACCCTACTGAGTCAGACATTAACCCTGTACCCTACTGAGTCAGACACTAACCCTGTACCCTACTGAGTCAGACACTAACCCTGTACCCTACCCTGTACCCTACTGAGTCAGACATTAACCCTGTACCCTACTGAGTCAGACACTAACCCTGTACCCTACCGTGTACCCTACCCTGTACCCTACTGAGTCAGACATTAACCCTGTACCCTACTGAGTCAGACATTAACCCTGTACCCTACTGAGTCAGACATTAACCCTGTACCCTACTGAGTCAGACATTAACCCTGTACCCTACTGAGTCAGACATTAACCCTGTACCCTACTGAGTCAGACACTAACCCTGTACCCTACTGAGTCAGACACTAACCCTGTACCCTACTGAGTCAGACATTAACCCTGTACCCTACTGAGTCAGACACTAACCCTGTACCCTACTGAGTCAGACATTAACCCTGTACCCTACCCTGTACCCTACTGAGTCAGACATTAACCCTGTACCCCTGAGTCAGACACTAACCCTGTACCCTACTGAGTCAGACATTAACCCTGTACCCTACTGAGTCAGACATTAACCCTGTACCCTACTGAGTCAGACATTAACCCTGTACCCTACTGAGTCAGACATTAACCCTGTACCCCTGAGTCAGACACTAACCCTGTACCCTACTGAGTCAGACATTAACCCTGTACCCTACCCTGTACCCCTGAGTCAGACAGTAACCCTGTACCCTACTGAGTCAGACACTAACCCTGTACCCTACTGAGTCAGACATTAACCCTGTACCCTACTGAGTCAGACACTAACCCTGTACCCTACTGAGTCAGACATTAACCCTGTACCCTACTGAGTCAGACACTAACCCTGTACCCTACTGAGTCAGACATTAACCCTGTACCCTACTGAGTCAGACATTAATCCTGTACCCTACTGAGTCAGACACTAACCCTGTACCCTACTGAGTCAGACACTAACCCTGTACCCTACTGAGTCAGACATTAACCCTGTACCCTACTGAGTCAGACATTAACCCTGTACCCTTCTGAGTCAGACACTAACCCTGTACCCTACCGTGTACCCTACCCTGTACCCTACTGAGTCAGACATTAACCCTGTACCCTACTGAGTCAGACACTAACCCTGTACCCTACTGAGTCAGACACTAACCCTGTACCCTACCCTGTACCCTACTGAGTCAGACATTAACCCTGTACCCTACTGAGTCAGACACTAACCCTGTACCCTACCGTGTACCCTACCCTGTACCCTACTGAGTCAGACATTAACCCTGTACCCTACTGAGTCAGACATTAACCCTGTACCCTACTGAGTCAGACATTAACCCTGTACCCTACTGAGTCAGACATTAACCCTGTACCCTACTGAGTCAGACATTAACCCTGTACCCTACTGAGTCAGACACTAACCCTGTACCCTACTGAGTCAGACACTAACCCTGTACCCTACTGAGTCAGACATTAACCCTGTACCCTACTGAGTCAGACACTAACCCTGTACCCTACTGAGTCAGACATTATCCCTGTACCCTACCCTGTACCCTACTGAGTCAGACATTAACCCTGTACCCCTGAGTCAGACACTAACCCTGTACCCTACTGAGTCAGACATTAACCCTGTACCCTACTGAGTCAGACATTAACCCTGTACCCTACTGAGTCAGACATTAACCCTGTACCCTACTGAGTCAGACATTAACCCTGTACCCCTGAGTCAGACACTAACCCTGTACCCTACTGAGTCAGACATTAACCCTGTACCCTACTGAGTCAGACATTAACCCTGTACCCTACTGAGTCAGACAGTAACCCTGTACCCTACTGAGTCAGACACTAACCCTGTACCCTACTGAGTCAGACATTAACCCTGTACCCTACCCTGTACCCCTGAGTCAGACAGTAACCCTGTACCCTACTGAGTCAGACATTAACCCTGTACCCTACCCTGTACCCTACTGAGTCAGACATTAACCCTGTACCCTACCCTGTACCCTACTGAGTCAGACACTAACCCTGTACCCTACCCTGTACCCTACTGAGTCAGACATTAACCCTGTACCCTACTGAGTCAGACACTAACCCTGTACCCTACTGAGTCAGACACTAACCCTGTACCCTACCCTGTACCCTACCCTGTACCCTACCCTGTACCCTACCCTGTACCCTACCCTGTACCCTACCGTTTGTGTGTTTAACTTTTTGTATCTCAAGAGGAGGATGGTTTTTTCTAGTTGTATTGAAACTGTCTGTCTGTGTCTCTGCCTCTCTGTGTGTCTGTCTGTGTCTCTGCCTCTCTGTGTGTCTGTCTGTGTCTCTGCCTCTCTGTGTGTCTGTCTGTGTCTCTGCCTCTCTGTGTGTCTGTCTGTGTCTCTGCCTCTCTGTGTGTCTGTCTGTGTCTCTGCCTCTCTGTGTGTCTGTCTGTGTCTCTGCCTCTCTGTGTGTCTGTCTGTGTCTCTGCCTCTCTGTGTGTCTGTCTGTCTCTCCAGGTTCTCCAGAACAGACAGTGATGGCTCAGCAGCAACAGGCCATCATCAACCAGCAAGCCATCATACTGGTTTGTCTCATTATACTATACTGAACCAAAATATAAACGCAACATGTAAAGTGTTGGTCCCATGTTTCATGAGCTGAAATAAAAGAGCCCAGAAATGTTCCATACGCACAAAAAGCTTCCTCCTCTCAAATTGTGTGCACAAATTAGTTTCAATCCTGGTAGTGAGCATTTCTCCTTTGCCAAGATAATCCATCCACTTGACAGGTGTGGCATATCAAGAGGATGATTAAACAGCATGATCATTACACAGGTGCACCTTGTGCTGGGGACAATAAAAAGCCACTCTAAAATGTGCGGTTTTGTCACAACACAATGCCACAGATGTCTCAAGTTTTGAGGGAGTGTGCAGTTGGCATGCTGATTGCAGGAATGTCCACCAGAGCTGCTGCCAGATAATTTAATGTTAATTTCTCTACCATAAGCCGCCTCCAACGCCATTTTAGAGAATTTGGCAATACGTCCAACCAGCCTCACAACCACAGACCACGTGAATTTATTTCAATTGACAGATTTCCTTCTATGAACTGTAACTCAGTAAAATCTTTGAAATTGTTGCATGTTGCGTTTTTATTTTTGTTCAGTATAAATACTATATATACTATAAGATGCTATAATACTACTATAATACTGCTATAATCATACTGTAATACTATTATAATGCTGCTATAATAATGCTGTAATACTGCTATAATACTACTGTAATACTACAATAATGCTGCTATAATAATACTACTGTAATACTACTATAATGCTGCTATAATACTGCTATAATCATACTGTAATACTACTATAATACTGCTATAATAATGCTGTAATACTACTATAATACTACTGTAATACTGCTATAATCATACTGTAATACTACTATAATACTACTATAATACTACTATAATGCTGCTATAATAATGCTGTAATACTACTATAATCCTACTGTAATACTGCTATAATACTACTGTAATATTATTATAATGCTGTAATACTACTATAATCCTACTGTAATACTGCTATAATCATACTGAAATACTACTATAATGCTGCTATAATAATGCTGTAATACTACTATAATCATACTGTAATACTGATATAATCCTACTGTAATACTGCTATAATACTACTGTAATACTACTATAATGCTGCTATAATAATGCTGTAATACTACTATAATTCTACTGTAATACTGCTATAATCATACTGTAATGCTGCTATAATCATACTGTAATACTGCTATAATCATACTGTAATACTGCTAAAATACTACTGTAATACTACTATAATACTACTATAATCCTACTGTAATACTGCTATAATACTTCTATAATACTACTATAATACTGCTATAATACTGCTATAATACTGTAATACTGCTATAATCCTACTGTAATACTACTATATTACTACTGTAATACTTCTATAATACTACTGTAATCCTACTATAATACTGCTATAATACTGTAATATTACTATAATAATACTGTACTACTGCTATAATACTGTAATACTACTATAATAATACTGTAATACTACTATAATACTACTATAATCCTACTGTAATACTACTGTAATACTACTATAATACTACTGTAATACTACTATATTACTACTGTAATACTACTATAATACTACTATAATCCTACTGTAATACTGCTATAATACTACTGTAATACTACTATATTACTACTGTAATACTTCTATAATACTACTGTAATCCTACTATAATACTGCTATAATACTGTAATACTACTATAATAATACTGTAATACTGCTATAATACTGTAATACTACTATAATCCTACTGTAATACTACTATAATCCTACTGTAATACTACTATGTTACTGTTTTTCAGGCCCAGCAGATGACCATGCAGGCCATGGCTTTCCAGCAGCAGATGCTGTCTTCCTTCCCCCAGGCCCCCCAGGCCCCTCCCACACAACCACCCCTCCGCACCCCCAGCCCTGTGAGGACACACACTGACAAACAAACACACATTTTAAATACTTCATTTCAATCCACAAATCAAATTACATTCAAGAAGGATTCAAACATTTCAAAGGTCTTTGTATGCTCAGGGTTAAGGACAGGGTTAGGGTGCATGGACTCTCATGGATACAGAAAGCACCTTCTCCATACAGCTAGACTGACCATAACAGCTGAAACAGAGCAGTACCTTCTCCTCCATACAGCTAGACTGACCATAACAGCTGAAACAGAGCAGTACCTTCTCCTCCATACAGCTAGACTGACCATAACAGCTGAAACAGAGCAGTACCTTCTCCTCCATACAGCTAGACTGACCATAACAGCTGAAACAGAGCAGTACCTTCTCCATACAGCTAGACTGACCATAACAGCTGAAACAGAGCAGTACCTTCTTCTCCATACAGCTAGACTGACCAGAACAGCTGAAACAGAGCAGTACCTTCTCCTCCATACAGCTAGACTGACCATAACAGCTGAAACAGAGCAGTACCTTCTCCTCCATACAGCTAGACTGACCATAACAGCTGAAACAGAGCAGTACCTTCTCCATACAGCTAGACTGACCATAACAGCTGAAACAGAGCAGTACCTTCTTCTCCATACAGCTAGACTGACCATAACAGCTGAAACAGAGCAGTACCTTCTCCTCCATACAGCTAGACTGACCATAACAGCTGAAACAGAGCAGTACCTTCTCCTCCATACAGCTAGACTGACCATAACAGCTGAAACAGAGCAGTACCTTCTCCTCCATACAGCTAGACTGACCATAACAGCTGAAACAGAGCAGTACCTTCTCCTCCATACAGCTAGACTGACCATAACAGCTGAAACAGAGCAGTACCTTCTCCTCCATACAGCTAGACTGACCATAACAGCTGAAACAGAGCAGTACCTTCTCCTCCATACAGCTAGACTGACCATAACAGCTGAAACAGAGCAGTACCTTCTCCTCCATACAGCTAGACTGACCATAACAGCTGAAACAGAGCAGTACCTTCTCCTCCATACAGCTAGACTGACCATAACAGCTGAAACAGAGCAGTACCTTCTCCTCCATACAGCTAGACTGACCATAACAGCTGAAACAGAGCAGTACCTTCTTCTCCATACAGCTAGACTGACCATAACAGCTGAAACAGAGCAGTACCTTCTTCTCCATACAGCTAGACTGACCATAACAGCTGAAACAGAGCAGTACCTTCTTCTCCATACAGCTAGACTGACCATAACAGCTGAAACAGAGCAGCACCTTCTCCTCCATACAGCTAGACTGACCATAACAGCTGAAACAGAGCAGTACCTTCTCCTCCATACAGCTAGACTGACCATAACAGCTGAAACAGAGCAGTACCTTCTTCTCCATACAGCTAGACTGACCATAACAGCTGAAACAGAGCAGTATCCTCCTTCTCCATACAGCTAGACTGACCATAACAGCTGAAACAGAGCAGTACCTTCTCCCCATAAAGCTAGACTGACTATAACAGCTGAAACAGAGCAGCACCTTCTCCTCCATACAGCTAGACTGACCATAACAGCTGAAACAGAGCAGTACCTTCTCCTCCATACAGCTAGACTGACCATAACAGCTGAAACAGAGCAGTACCTTCTCCTCCATACAGCTAGACTGACCATAACAGCTGAAACAGAGCAGCACCTTCTTCTCCATACAGCTAGACTGACCATAACAGCTGAAACAGAGCAGTACCTTCTCCTCCATACAGCTAGACTGACCATAACAGCTGAAACAGAGCAGCACCTTCTTCTCCATACAGCTAGACTGACCATAACAGCTGAAACAGAGCAGTACCTTCTCCTCCATACAGCTAGACTGACCATAACAGCTGAAACAGAGCAGTACCTTCTTCTCCATACAGCTAGACTGACCATAACAGCTGAAACAGAGCAGCACCTTCTTCTCCATACAGCTAGACTGACCATAACAGCTGAAACAGAGCAGTACCTTCTCCTCCATACAGCTAGACTGACCATAACAGCTGAAACAGAGCAGTACCTTCTTCTCCATACAGCTAGACTGACCATAACAGCTGAAACAGAGCAGTATCCTCCTTCTCCATACAGCTAGACTGACCATAACAGCTGAAACAGAGCAGTACCTTCTCCATACAGCTAGACTGACCATAACAGCTGAAACAGAGCAGTACCTTCTTCTCCATACAGCTAGACTGACCATAACAGCTGAAACAGAGCAGTACCTTCTTCTCCATACAGCTAGACTGACCATAACAGCTGAAACAGAGCAGTACCTTCTCCTCCATACAGCTAGACTGACCATAACAGCTGAAACAGAGCAGTACCTTCTCCTCCATACAGCTAGACTGACCATAACAGCTGAAACAGAGCAGTACCTTCTCCTCCATACAGCTAGACTGACCATAACAGCTGAAACAGAGCAGTACCTTCTCCTCCATACAGCTAGACTGACCATAACAGCTGAAACAGAGCAGTACCTTCTCCTCCATACAGCTAGACTGACCATAACAGCTGAAACAGAGCAGTACCTTCTCCATACAGCTAGACTGACCATAACAGCTGAAACAGAGCAGTACCTTCTCCTCCATACAGCTAGACTGACCATAACAGCTGAAACAGAGCAGTACCTTCTCCTCCATACAGCTAGACTGACCATAACAGCTGAAACAGAGCAGTACCTTCTCCTCCATACAGCTAGACTGACCATAACAGCTGAAACAGAGCAGTACCTTCTCCTCCATACAGCTAGACTGACCATAACAGCTGAAACAGAGCAGTACCTTCTCCTCCATACAGCTAGACTGACCATAACAGCTGAAACAGAGCAGTACCTTCTCCATACAGCTAGACTGACCATAACAGCTGAAACAGAGCAGTACCTTCTCCTCCATACAGCTAGACTGACCATAACAGCTGAAACAGAGCAGTACCTTCTCCTCCATACAGCTAGACTGACCATAACAGCTGAAACAGAGCAGTACCTTCTCCCATACAGCTAGACTGACCATAACAGCTGAAACAGAGCAGTACCTTCTTCTCCATACAGCTAGACTGACCATAACAGCTGAAACAGAGCAGTACCTTCTTCTCCATACAGCTAGACTGACCATAACAGCTGAAACAGAGCAGCACCTTCTTCTCCATACAGCTAGACTGACCATAACAGCTGAAACAGAGCAGTACCTTCTCCTCCATACAGCTAGACTGACCATAACAGCTGAAACAGAGCAGTACCTTCTTCTCCATACAGCTAGACTGACCATAACAGCTGAAACAGAGCAGTATCCTCCTTCTCCATACAGCTAGACTGACCATAACAGCTGAAACAGAGCAGTACCTTCTCCATAAAGCTAGACTGACTATAACAGCTGAAACAGAGCAGCACCTTCTCCTCCATACAGCTAGACTGACCATAACAGCTGAAACAGAGCAGTACCTTCTCCTCCATACAGCTAGACTGACCATAACAGCTGAAACAGAGCAGTACCTTCTCCTCCATACAGCTAGACTGACCATAACAGCTGAAACAGAGCAGCACCTTCTTCTCCATACAGCTAGACTGACCATAACAGCTGAAACAGAGCAGTACCTTCTCCTCCATACAGCTAGACTGACCATAACAGCTGAAACAGAGCAGTACCTTCTTCTCCATACAGCTAGACTGACCATAACAGCTGAAACAGAGCAGTACCTTCTCCTCCATACAGCTAGACTGACCATAACAGCTGAAACAGAGCAGTACCTTCTTCTCCATACAGCTAGACTGACCATAACAGCTGAAACAGAGCAGTACCTTCTTCTCCATACAGCTAGACTGACCATAACAGCTGAAACAGAGCAGTACCTTCTTCTCCATACAGCTAGACTGACCATAACAGCTGAAACAGAGCAGCACCTTCTTCTCCATACAGCTAGACTGACCATAACAGCTGAAACAGAGCAGTACCTTCTCCTCCATACAGCTAGACTGACCATAACAGCTGAAACAGAGCAGTACCTTCTTCTCCATACAGCTAGACTGACCATAACAGCTGAAACAGAGCAGTATCCTCCTTCTCCATACAGCTAGACTGACCATAACAGCTGAAACAGAGCAGTACCTTCTCCATACAGCTAGACTGACCATAACAGCTGAAACAGAGCAGTACCTTCTCCTCCATACAGCTAGACTGACCATAACAGCTGAAACAGAGCAGTACCTTCTCCTCCATACAGCTAGACTGACCATAACAGCTGAAACAGAGCAGTACCTTCTCCTCCATACAGCTAGACTGACCATAACAGCTGAAACAGAGCAGTACCTTCTCCTCCATACAGCTAGACTGACCATAACAGCTGAAACAGAGCAGTACCTTCTCCTCCATACAGCTAGACTGACCATAACAGCTGAAACAGAGCAGTACCTTCTCCTCCATACAGCTAGACTGACCATAACAGCTGAAACAGAGCAGTACCTTCTCCTCCATACAGCTAGACTGACCATAACAGCTGAAACAGAGCAGTACCTTCTCCATACAGCTAGACTGACCATAACAGCTGAAACAGAGCAGTACCTTCTTCTCCATACAGCTAGACTGACCATAACAGCTGAAACAGAGCAGTACCTTCTCCTCCATACAGCTAGACTGACCATAACAGCTGAAACAGAGCAGTACCTTCTCCTCCATACAGCTAGACTGACCATAACAGCTGAAACAGAGCAGTACCTTCTTCTCCATACAGCTAGACTGACCATAACAGCTGAAACAGAGCAGTACCTTCTCCTCCATACAGCTAGACTGACCATAACAGCTGAAACAGAGCAGTACCTTCTCCTCCATACAGCTAGACTGACCATAACAGCTGAAACAGAGCAGTACCTTCTCCTCCATACAGCTAGACTGACCATAACAGCTGAAACAGAGCAGTACCTTCTCCATACAGCTAGACTGACCATAACAGCTGAAACAGAGCAGTACCTTCTTCTCCATACAGCTAGACTGACCATAACAGCTGAAACAGAGCAGTACCTTCTTCTCCATACAGCTAGACTGACCATAACAGCTGAAACAGAGCAGCACCTTCTTCTCCATACAGCTAGACTGACCATAACAGCTGAAACAGAGCAGTACCTTCTCCTCCATACAGCTAGACTGACCATAACAGCTGAAACAGAGCAGTACCTTCTTCTCCATACAGCTAGACTGACCATAACAGCTGAAACAGAGCAGTATCCTCCTTCTCCATACAGCTAGACTGACCATAACAGCTGAAACAGAGCAGTACCTTCTCCTATACAGCTAGACTGACCATAACAGCTGAAACAGAGCAGCACCTTCTCCTCCATACAGCTAGACTGACCATAACAGCTGAAACAGAGCAGTACCTTCTCCTCCATACAGCTAGACTGACCATAACAGCTGAAACAGAGCAGTACCTTCTCCTCCATACAGCTAGACTGACCATAACAGCTGAAACAGAGCAGCACCTTCTTCTCCATACAGCTAGACTGACCATAACAGCTGAAACAGAGCAGTACCTTCTCCTCCATACAGCTAGACTGACCATAACAGCTGAAACAGAGCAGCACCTTCTTCTCCATACAGCTAGACTGACCATAACAGCTGAAACAGAGCAGTACCTTCTCCTCCATACAGCTAGACTGACCATAACAGCTGAAACAGAGCAGTACCTTCTTCTCCATACAGCTAGACTGACCATAACAGCTGAAACAGAGCAGTACCTTCTCCTCCATACAGCTAGACTGACCATAACAGCTGAAACAGAGCAGTACCTTCTCCTCCATACAGCTAGACTGACCATAACAGCTGAAACAGAGCAGTACCTTCTTCTCCATACAGCTAGACTGACCATAACAGCTGAAACAGAGCAGTACCTTCTTCTCCATACAGCTAGACTGACCATAACAGCTGAAACAGAGCAGTACCTTCTCCTCCATACAGCTAGACTGACCATAACAGCTGAAACAGAGCAGTACCTTCTCCCCATACAGCTAGACTGACCATAACAGCTGAAACAGAGCAGTACCTTCTCCTCCATACAGCTAGACTGACCATAACAGCTGAAACAGAGCAGTACCTTCTCCTCCATACAGCTAGACTGACCATAACAGCTGAAACAGAGCAGTACCTTCTCCTCCATACAGCTAGACTGACCATAACAGCTGAAACAGAGCAGTACCTTCTTCTCCATACAGCTAGACTGACCATAACAGCTGAAACAGAGCAGTACCTTCTTCTCCATACAGCTAGACTGACCATAACAGCTGAAACAGAGCAGTACCTTCTCCTCCATACAGCTAGACTGACCATAACAGCTGAAACAGAGCAGTACCTTCTCCATACAGCTAGACTGACCATAACAGCTGAAACAGAGCAGTACCTTCTCCTCCATACAGCTAGACTGACCATAACAGCTGAAACAGAGCAGTACCTCTCTCCATACAGCTAGACTGACCATAACAGCTGAAACAGAGCAGTACCTTCTCCTCCATACAGCTAGACTGACCATAACAGCTGAAACAGAGCAGTACCTTCTCCTCCATACAGCTAGACTGACCATAACAGCTGAAACAGAGCAGTACCTTCTCCCATACAGCTAGACTGACCATAACAGCTGAAACAGAGCAGTACCTTCTCCTCCATACAGCTAGACTGACCATAACAGCTGAAACAGAGCAGTACCTTCTCCTCCATACAGCTAGACTGACCATAACAGCTGAAACAGAGCAGTACCTTCTTCTCCATACAGCTAGACTGACCATAACAGCTGAAACAGAGCAGTACCTTCTCCTCCATACAGCTAGACTGACCATAACAGCTGAAACAGAGCAGTACCTTCTCCTCCATACAGCTAGACTGACCATAACAGCTGAAACAGAGCAGTACCTTCTCCCATACAGCTAGACTGACCATAACAGCTGAAACAGAGCAGTACCTTCTCCTCCATACAGCTAGACTGACCATAACAGCTGAAACAGAGCAGTACCTTCTCCTCCATACAGCTAGACTGACCATAACAGCTGAAACAGAGCAGCACCTTCTCCTCCATACAGCTAGACTGACCATAACAGCTGAAACAGAGCAGTACCTTCTTCTCCATACAGCTAGACTGACCATAACAGCTGAAACAGAGCAGTACCTTCTTCTCCATACAGCTAGACTGACCATAACAGCTGAAACAGAGCAGTACCTTCTCCTCCATACAGCTAGACTGACCATAACAGCTGAAACAGAGCAGTACCTTCTCCTCCATACAGCTAGACTGACCATAACAGCTGAAACAGAGCAGTACCTTCTTCTCCATACAGCTAGACTGACCATAACAGCTGAAACAGAGCAGTATCTTCTTCTCCATACAGCTAGACTGACCATAACAGCTGAAACAGAGCAGTACCTTCCCCATACAGCTAGACTGACCATAACAGCTGAAACAGAGCAGTACCTTCTCCATACAGCTAGACTGACCATAACAGCTGAAACAGAGCAGTACCTTCTCCTCCATACAGCTAGACTGACCATAACAGCTGAAACAGAGCAGTACCTTCTCCTCCATACAGCTAGACTGACCATAACAGCTGAAACAGAGCAGTACCTTCTCCTCCATACAGCTAGACTGACCATAACAGCTGAAACAGAGCAGTACCTTCTCCTCCATACAGCTAGACTGACCATAACAGCTGAAACAGAGCAGCACCTTCTTCTCCATACAGCTAGACTGACCATAACAGCTGAAACAGAGCAGTACCTTCTCCTCCATACAGCTAGACTGACCATAACAGCTGAAACAGAGCAGCACCTTCTCCTCCATACAGCTAGACTGACCATAACAGCTGAAACAGAGCAGTACCTTCTTCTCCATACAGCTAGACTGACCATAACAGCTGAAACAGAGCAGTACCTTCTTCTCCATACAGCTAGACTGACCATAACAGCTGAAACAGAGCAGCACCTTCTTCTCCATACAGCTAGACTGACCATAACAGCTGAAACAGAGCAGTACCTTCTCCTCCATACAGCTAGACTGACCATAACAGCTGAAACAGAGCAGTACCTTCTTCTCCATACAGCTAGACTGACCATAACAGCTGAAACAGAGCAGTATCCTCCTTCTCCATACAGCTAGACTGACCATAACAGCTGAAACAGAGAAGTACCTTCTCCTCCATAGAGCTAGACTGACCATAACAGCTGAAACAGAGCAGTACCTTCTCCATACAGCTAGACTGACCATAACAGCTGAAACAGAGCAGTACCTTCTCCTCCATACAGCTAGACTGACCATAACAGCTGAAACAGGGCAGTACCTTCTCCTCCATACAGCTAGACTGACCATAACAGCTGAAACAGAGCAGTACCTTCTCCTCCATACAGCTAGACTGACCATAACAGCTGAAACAGAGCAGTACCTTCTTCTCCATACAGCTAGACTGACCATAACAGCTGAAACAGAGCAGTACCTTCTTCTCCATACAGCTAGACTGACCATAACAGCTGAAACAGAGCAGTACCTTCTCCTCCATACAGCTAGACTGACCATAACAGCTGAAACAGAGCAGTACCTTCTCCATACAGCTAGACTGACCATAACAGCTGAAACAGAGCAGTACCTTCTTCTCCATACAGCTAGACTGACCATAACAGCTGAAACAGAGCAGTACCTTCTCCTCCATACAGCTAGACTGACCATAACAGCTGAAACAGAGCAGTACCTTCTCCCATACAGCTAGACTGACCATAACAGCTGAAACAGAGCAGTACCTTCTCCTCCATACAGCTAGACTGACCATAACAGCTGAAACAGAGCAGTACCTTCTCCTCCATACAGCTAGACTGACCATAACAGCTGAAACAGAGCAGTACCTTCTCCCATACAGCTAGACTGACCATAACAGCTGAAACAGAGCAGTACCTTCTCCTCCATACAGCTAGACTGACCATAACAGCTGAAACAGAGCAGTACCTTCTCCTCCATACAGCTAGACTGACCATAACAGCTGAAACAGAGCAGTACCTTCTCCTCCATACAGCTAGACTGACCATAACAGCTGAAACAGAGCAGTACCTTCTTCTCCATACAGCTAGACTGACCATAACAGCTGAAACAGAGCAGTACCTTCTCCTCCATACAGCTAGACTGACCATAACAGCTGAAACAGAGCAGTACCTTCTCCATACAGCTAGACTGACCATAACAGCTGAAACAGAGCAGTACCTTCTCCTCCATACAGCTAGACTGACCATAACAGCTGAAACAGAGCAGTACCTTCTCCTCCATACAGCTAGACTGACCATAACAGCTGAAACAGAGCAGCACCTTCTTCTCCATACAGCTAGACTGACCATAACAGCTGAAACAGAGCAGTACCTTCTCCTCCATACAGCTAGACTGACCATAACAGCTGAAACAGAGCAGTACCTTCTTCTCCATACAGCTAGACTGACCATAACAGCTGAAACAGAGCAGTACCTTCTCCTCCATACAGCTAGACTGACCATAACAGCTGAAACAGAGCAGTACCTTCTTCTCCATACAGCTAGACTGACCATAACAGCTGAAACAGAGCAGTACCTTCTTCTCCATACAGCTAGACTGACCATAACAGCTGAAACAGAGCAGTACCTTCTCCTCCATACAGCTAGACTGACCATAACAGCTGAAACAGAGCAGTACCTTCTCCTCCATACAGCTAGACTGACCATAACAGCTGAAACAGAGCAGTACCTTCTCCTCCATACAGCTAGACTGACCATAACAGCTGAAACAGAGCAGTACCTTCTCCTCCATACAGCTAGACTGACCATAACAGCTGAAACAGAGCAGCACCTTCTTCTCCATACAGCTAGACTGACCATAACAGCTGAAACAGAGCAGTACCTTCTCCTCCATACAGCTAGACTGACCATAACAGCTGAAACAGAGCAGTACCTTCTCCTCCATACAGCTAGACTGACCATAACAGCTGAAACAGAGCAGTACCTTCTCCTCCATACAGCTAGACTGACCATAACAGCTGAAACAGAGCAGTACCTTCTCCTCCATACAGCTAGACTGACCATAACAGCTGAAACAGAGCAGTACCTTCTCCTCCATACAGCTAGACTGACCATAACAGCTGAAACAGAGCAGTACCTTCTCTCCATACAGCTAGACTGACCATAACAGCTGAAACAGAGCAGTACCTTCTCCTCCATACAGCTAGACTGACCATAACAGCTGAAACAGAGCAGTACCTTCTCCATACAGCTAGACTGACCATAACAGCTGAAACAGAGCAGTACCTTCTCCTCCATACAGCTAGACTGACCATAACAGCTGAAACAGAGCAGTACCTTCTCCTCCATACAGCTAGACTGACCATAACAGCTGAAACAGAGCAGTACCTTCTTCTCCATACAGCTAGACTGACCATAACAGCTGAAACAGAGCAGTACCTTCTCCTCCATACAGCTAGACTGACCATAACAGCTGAAACAGAGCAGTACCTTCTCCTCCATACAGCTAGACTGACCATAACAGCTGAAACAGAGCAGTACCTTCTCCATACAGCTAGACTGACCATAACAGCTGAAACAGAGCAGTACCTTCTTCTCCATACAGCTAGACTGACCATAACAGCTGAAACAGAGCAGTACCTTCTCCTCCATACAGCTAGACTGACCATAACAGCTGAAACAGAGCAGTACCTTCTCCTCCATACAGCTAGACTGACCATAACAGCTGAAACAGAGCAGTACCTTCTTCTCCATACAGCTAGACTGACCATAACAGCTGAAACAGAGCAGTACCTTCTCCTCCATACAGCTAGACTGACCATAACAGCTGAAACAGAGCAGTACCTTCTCCTCCATACAGCTAGACTGACCATAACAGCTGAAACAGAGCAGTACCTTCTTCTCCATACAGCTAGACTGACCATAACAGCTGAAACAGAGCAGTACCTTCTTCTCCATACAGCTAGACTGACCATAACAGCTGAAACAGAGCAGTACCTTCTTCTCCATACAGCTAGACTGACCATAACAGCTGAAACAGAGCAGTACCTTCTTCTCCATACAGCTAGACTGACCATAACAGCTGAAACAGAGCAGTACCTTCTCCTCCATACAGCTAGACTGACCATAACAGCTGAAACAGAGCAGTACCTTCTCCTCCATACAGCTAGACTGACCATAACAGCTGAAACAGAGCAGTACCTTCTCCTCCATACAGCTAGACTGACCATAACAGCTGAAACAGAGCAGTACCTTCTCCTCCATACAGCTAGACTGACCATAACAGCTGAAACAGAGCAGTACCTTCTCCTCCATACAGCTAGACTGACCATAACAGCTGAAACAGAGCAGTACCTTCTTCTCCATACAGCTAGACTGACCATAACAGCTGAAACAGAGCAGTACCTTCTCCTCCATACAGCTAGACTGACCATAACAGCTGAAACAGAGCAGTACCTTCTCCATACAGCTAGACTGACCATAACAGCTGAAACAGAGCAGTACCTTCTCCTCCATACAGCTAGACTGACCATAACAGCTGAAACAGAGCAGTACCTTCTCCTCCATACAGCTAGACTGACCATAACAGCTGAAACAGAGCAGTACCTTCTCCTCCATACAGCTAGACTGACCATAACAGCTGAAACAGAGCAGTACCTTCTCCTCCATACAGCTAGACTGACCATAACAGCTGAAACAGAGCAGTACCTTCTCCCCATACAGCTAGACTGACCATAACAGCTGAAACAGAGCAGTACCTTCTCCTCCATACAGCTAGACTGACCATAACAGCTGAAACAGAGCAGTACCTTCTCCTCCATACAGCTAGACTGACCATAACAGCTGAAACAGAGCAGTACCTTCTCCCATACAGCTAGACTGACCATAACAGCTGAAACAGAGCAGTACCTTCTCCTCCATACAGCTAGACTGACCATAACAGCTGAAACAGAGCAGTACCTTCTCCTCCATACAGCTAGACTGACCATAACAGCTGAAACAGAGCAGTACCTTCTCTCCATACAGCTAGACTGACCATAACAGCTGAAACAGAGCAGTACCTTCTCCTCCATACAGCTAGACTGACCATAACAGCTGAAACAGAGCAGTACCTTCTCCATACAGCTAGACTGACCATAACAGCTGAAACAGAGCAGTACCTTCTCCTCCATACAGCTAGACTGACCATAACAGCTGAAACAGAGCAGTACCTTCTCCTCCATACAGCTAGACTGACCATAACAGCTGAAACAGAGCAGTACCTTCTCCTCCATACAGCTAGACTGACCATAACAGCTGAAACAGAGCAGTACCTTCTTCTCCATACAGCTAGACTGACCATAACAGCTGAAACAGAGCAGTACCTTCTCCTCCATACAGCTAGACTGACCATAACAGCTGAAACAGAGCAGTACCTTCTTCTCCATACAGCTAGACTGACCATAACAGCTGAAACAGAGCAGTACCTTCTTCTCCATACAGCTAGACTGACCATAACAGCTGAAACAGAGCAGTACCTTCCCCATACAGCTAGACTGACCATAACAGCTGAAACAGAGCAGTACCTTCTCCTCCATACAGCTAGACTGACCATAACAGCTGAAACAGAGCAGTACCTTCTCCTCCATACAGCTAGACTGACCATAACAGCTGAAACAGAGCAGTACCTTCTCCTCCATACAGCTAGACTGACCATAACAGCTGAAACAGAGCAGTACCTTCTCCTCCATACAGCTAGACTGACCATAACAGCTGAAACAGAGCAGTACCTTCTCTCCATACAGCTAGACTGACCATAACAGCTGAAACAGAGCAGTACCTTCTCCTCCATACAGCTAGACTGACCATAACAGCTGAAACAGAGCAGTACCTTCTCCTCCATACAGCTAGACTGACCATAACAGCTGAAACAGAGCAGTACCTTCTCCTCCATACAGCTAGACTGACCATAACAGCTGAAACAGAGCAGTACCTTCTTCTCCATACAGCTAGACTGACCATAACAGCTGAAACAGAGCAGTACCTTCTCCCCATACAGCTAGACTGACCATAACAGCTGAAACAGAGCAGTACCTTCTTCTCCATACAGCTAGACTGACCATAACAGCTGAAACAGAGCAGTACCTTCTCCATACAGCTAGACTGACCATAACAGCTGAAACAGAGCAGTACCTTCTCCATACAGCTAGACTGACCATAACAGCTGAAACAGAGCAGTACCTTCTTCTCCATACAGCTAGACTGACCATAACAGCTGAAACAGAGCAGTACCTTCTTCTCCATACAGCTAGACTGACCATAACAGCTGAAACAGAGCAGTACCTTCTCCTCCATACAGCTAGACTGACCATAACAGCTGAAACAGAGCAGTACCTTCTCCTCCATACAGCTAGACTGACCATAACAGCTGAAACAGAGCAGTACCTTCTCCATACAGCTAGACTGACCATAACAGCTGAAACAGAGCAGTACCTTCTTCTCCATACAGCTAGACTGACCATAACAGCTGAAACAGAGCAGTACCTTCTCCTCCATACAGCTAGACTGACCATAACAGCTGAAACAGAGCAGTACCCTCTTCTCCATACAGCTAGACTGACCATAACAGCTGAAACAGAGCAGTACCTTCTCCATACAGCTAGACTGACCATAACAGCTGAAACAGAGCAGTACCTTCTCCTCCATACAGCTAGACTGACCATAACAGCTGAAACAGCGCAGTACCTTCTCCTCCATACAGCTAGACTGACCATAACAGCTGAAACAGAGCAGTACCTTCTCCTCCATACAGCTAGACTGACCATAACAGCTGAAACAGAGCAGTACCTTCTCCTCCATACAGCTAGACTGACCATAACAGCTGAAACAGAGCAGTACCTTCTTCTCCATACAGCTAGACTGACCATAACAGCTGAAACAGAGCAGTACCTTCTCCTCCATACAGCTAGACTGACCATAACAGCTGAAACAGAGCAGCACCTTCTCCATACAGCTAGACTGACCATAACAGCTGAAACAGAGCAGTACCTTCTCCATACAGCTAGACTGACCATAACAGCTGAAACAGAGCAGTACCTTCTCCTCCATACAGCTAGACTGACCATAACAGCTGAAACAGAGCAGTACCTTCTCCATACAGCTAGACTGACCATAACAGCTGAAACAGAGCAGTACCTTCTCCATACAGCTAGACTGACCATAACAGCTGAAACAGAGCAGTACCTTCTTCTCCATACAGCTAGACTGACCATAACAGCTGAAACAGAGCAGTACCTTCTCCATACAGCTAGACTGACCATAACAGCTGAAACAGAGCAGTACCTTCTAGTGTCCCAGATTCTGCTGACCTGTACTTATATCACACATCACACCTCACCACATCAACCCTGTCCCTCTCTTTGTCTCCGTCCAGACTGAAGAAGCTCCAGAGAGTCCTTACCAGGCCAGCCTGAACCCAGCCCACCTCCAACCCTCCCCCAGGAAACCCAGTAGGGAACCAGAACCACCCACATCTAGTGTTAATCTGATATTTTCTATCCAGTCCATTAAAAGTCCTAGTGATGATGGTGTGGATTTTTCCAGGTCCGACACGGGTGGCCCCTCCTGATGACATGGTGCGGTCCAAGGCCCCCCCTCTAGAAGGAGTGGTCCGGCCCAGTGTGTCTAACACAGAACACTGTAACCCCTCCCACAACATCAAGGATATGATCAGACAGTACCAATACCCATCTAACCCTGCACCCAGCCAGCCTGCACAGAGGTAACACACACACAGAGGTAACACACACACACACACACACAGGTAACACACACACACACACACAGGTAACACACACACACAGGTAACACACACACACAGGTAATACACACACACACACACACACAGGTAACACACACACACACACACAGACACACGAGTAACACACACACATACACACACACACACACAGAGGTAACACACACACACACAGGTAACACACACACACAGAGGTAACACACACACACAGGTACACACACACAGAGGTAACACACACACACAGGTAACACACACACACAGGTAACACACACACACACACACACAGGTAACACAAACACAGAGGTAACACACACACACACACCAGAGGTAACACACCCTAGGTAACACACACAGAGGTAACACACACACACACACACACAACACACAGAGGTAACACACACACACACACAGAGGTAACACACACACACAGGTAACACACACACACACACACACACACAGGTAACACACACACACACAGGTAACACACACACACAGGTAACACACACACACACAGGTAACACACACACAGGTAACACACACACACCAGTAACACAAACACACAGGTAACACACACACACACACACAGGTAACACACACATAGAGGTAACACACACATTGTTAACACACACACACAAACTCACACATACATACACAGGTACCAAAGTTTGTGAAATCGCTTGTAAATGTTAATGTGAATGTTGTGTGTGTGTAGGAAGGGGGAGGGGAAGATGTTTATGAAGAAGCCAGACCCTCATGATGAGGCCATGGATATCCTGAAAGACCAGATGGCCAACCCCCCACCACAGGTACACACACACACACACACACACACACACACACACACACACACACACTCACAGGTACACACACACACACTCTCTCTCTCTCTCTCTCTCCCAGAAGTCTTTCTCTCCGGCGGCGCCTCGGAAACCAAGGGAGGAGGGTGGATCCAAAGTCACCAATGCAACCAAACCCCGCCCACCTGCCCTAGCCGCCTCCCACAGCAGCACCGCCCCCCCACCAGGTCAGAACTAGAACCAGCCCTGAACTAGTCTCCCGAGTGGCGCAGTGGTCTAAGGCACTGCATCGCAGTGCTAGCTGTGCCGCTAGAGATCCTGGCCCAGCGTCGTCCAGGGTAGGGGAGGGAATGGCCGGCAGGGATGTAGCTCAGTTGGTAGAGCATGGCGTTTGCAACACCAGGGTTGTGGGTTCGATTCCCACGGGGGGCACAGTATGAAAACAAATAAAAAATAATGTATGCACTCATTAACTGTAAGTCGCTCTGGATAAGAGCGTCTGCTAAATGACTAAAATGTAAATGTAATGTAACTAGAACCAGACCTGAACTAGAACCAGAAAAACCTGAACTAGAACCAGACCTAAACTAGAACCAGACCTGAATTAGAACCAGACCTGCACTAGAACCAGAATTAGACCTGAACTAGAACCAGAAAAACCTGAACTAGAACCAGACCTGAATTAGAACCAAACCTGCACTAGAACCAGACCTGAACTAGAACCAGAATTAGACGTGAACTAGAACCAGAATTAGACATGAACTAGAACCAGAATTAGACATGAACTAGAACCAGACCTGAACTAGAACCAGACCTGAACTAGAACAAGAAGAACCTGAACTAGAACCAGACCTGAACTAGAACCAGACCTGAACTAGGACCAGACCTGAACTAGAACCAGACCTGAACTAGAACCTGAACCAGAACTGAACTAGGACCAGACCTGAACTAGAACCAGAACCAGACCTGAACTAGGACCAGACCTGAACTAGAACCAGAACCAGACCTGAACTAGGACCAGACCTGAACTAGGACCAGACCTTAACTAGAACCAGAACCAGACCTGAACTAGAACCAGAATTAGACATGAACTAGAACGAGAAAAACCTGAACTAGAACCAGACCTGAACTAGAACCAGAATTAGACCTGAACTAGAACCAGACCTGAACTAAGACCAGAACCAGAACTGAACTAGATCCAGACCTGAACTAGAACCAAACCTGAACTAGAACCGGACCTGAACTAGAACCGGACCTGAACTAGAACCAGACCTGAACTAAAACCTGAATTAGAATCAGACCTGAACCACACTTGAACTAGAACCAGACTTCAACTAGAACCAGACCTGAACACGACCTGAACTAGAACCAGACCTGAACTAGAACCTGAATTAGAATCAGACCTGAACTAGAACCAGACCTGAACTAAAACAAGACAGACCTCAACTATAACTGTAACTAAACCTAAACTCGAACCAGACCTGAACTCGAACCAGACCTAAACTTGAACCAGACAGTCCTGAACTGGAACCAGACCTGAACTATAACTGGGCCTGAACTAGAACCATACCTAAACTAGAACCAGACAGACCTGAACTCGAACCAGACCTGAACTAGAACCAGACCTGAACTAGGACCAGACCTGAACTAGAACCAGACCTGAACTAGAACTACACCTGAACTAGAACCAGACCTGAACTAGAACCATCCCTGAACTACACCTGAACTAGAACCAGACCTGAACTAGAACCAGACCTGAACTAGAACTACACCTGAACTAGAACCAGACCCGAACTAGAAACATAACTGAACAAGAACTAGACCTGAACTAGAACCAGACCTGAACCAGAACTAGACCTGAACTACAACTACACCTGAACTAGGACCAGACCTGAACTAGAACCAGACCTGAACTACACCTGAACTAGAACCAGACCTGAACTACAACTACACCTGAACTAGGATCAGACCTGAACTAGAACCATAACTGAACAAGAACCGGACCTGAACTAGAACCAGACCTGAACTAGAACCAGACCTGAACTACAACTACACCTGAACTAGAACCAGACCTGAACTACAACTATACCTGAACTAGGACCTGAACTAGAACCGGACCTGAACTAGAACCAGACCTGAACTAGAAACATAACTGAACAAGAACCAGACCTGAACTAGAACCAGACCTGAACCAGAACTAGACCTGAACTACAACTACACCTGAACTAGGACCAGACCTGAACTAGAACCAGACCTGAACTACACCTGAACTAGAACCAGACCTGAACTAGAACCAGACCTGAACTAAAACAAGACAGACCTCAACTATAACTGTAACTAAACCTAAACTCGAACCAGACCTGAACTCGAACCAGACCTAAACTTGAACCAGACAGTCCTGAACTGGAACCAGACCTGAACTATAACTGGGCCTGAACTAGAACCATACCTAAACTAGAACCAGACAGACCTGAACTCGAACCAGACCTGAACTAGAACCAGACCTGAACTAGAACCAGACCTGAACTAGGACCAGACCTGAACTAGAACCAGACCTGAACTAGAACCAGACCTGAACTAGAACCATCCCTGAACTAAACCTGAACTAGAACCAGACCTGAACTAGGACCAGACCTGAACTAGAACCAGACCTGAACTAGAACCAGACCTGAACTAGAAACATAACTGAACAAGAACCAGACCTGAACTAGAACCAGACCTGAACCAGAACTAGACCTGAACTACAACTACACCTGAACTAGGACCAGACCTGAACTAGAACCAGACCTGAACTACACCTGAACTAGAACCAGACCTGAACTACAACTACACCTGAACTAGGACCAGACCTGAACTAGAACCATAACTGAACAAGAACCGGACCTGAACTAGAACCAGACCTGAACTAGAACCAGACCTGAACTACAACTACACCTGAACTAGAACCAGACCTGAACTACAACTATACCTGAACTAGGACCTGAACTAGAACCGGACCTGAACTAGAACCAGACCTGAACTAGGACCAGACCTGAACTAGAACCAGAATCGGAACTAGAACCAGAACCAGAACTTAACTAGAACCAAAACCAGACCTTAACTAGACCTGAACCAGAACCAGAACTGAACTAGGACCAGTCCTGAACTGAACCAGACAATTTTCAATGTTGAATGAAAACCAATCAGTGTTCTTCTGTGTGTGTGTGTGTGTGTGTGTGTGTGTGTTTATGCGTTGGTGTGTGTGTATATATAGTGTCCAGAGAGTTGCCTGTAGAGGAAGAGACCAGCCAGACCCAGCTCCACTGTAGGAGCAGTGAAGAACACTACACTTACACTAACATACCCTGGAAGATTTACCTGAGGAAAGAGGTACACAAACTAACACTAACACTAACATACCCTGGAAGATTTACCTGAGGAAAGAGGTACACATACTAACACTTACACTAACATACCCTGGAAGATTTACCTGAGGAAAGAGGTACACATACTAACACTAACACTAACATACCCTGGAAGATTTACCTGAGGAAAGAGGTACACATACTAACACTAACACTAACATACCCTGGAAGATTTACCTGAGGAAAGAGGTACACATACTAACACTAACACTAACATACCCTGGAAGATTTACCTGAGGAAAGAGGTACACATACTAACACTAACACTAACATACCCTGGAAGATTTACCTGAGGAAAGAGGTACACATACTAACACTAACACTAACATACCCTGGAAGATTTACCTGAGGAAAGAGGTACACATACTAACACTAACACTAACATACCCTGGAAGATTTACCTGAGGAAAGAGGTACACATACTAGCACTAACACTAATATACCCTGGAAGATTTACCTGAGGAAAGAGGTACACATACTAACACTAACACTAACATACCCTGGAAGATTTACCTGAGGAAAGAGGTACACATACTAACACTAACAGTAACATACCCTGGAAGATTTACCTGAGGAAATAGGTACACATACTAACACTAACACTAACATACCCTGGAAGATTTACCTGAGGAAAGAGGTACACATACTAACACTAACAGTAACGTAGCGTGGAAGATTTACCTGAGGAAAGAGGTACACATACTAACACTAACACTAACATACCCTGGAAGATTTACCTGAGGAAAGAGGTACACATACTAACACTAACACTAACATACCCTGGAAGATTTACCTGAGGAAAGAGGTACACATACTAACACTAACACTAACATACCCTGGAAGATTTACCTGAGGAAAGAGGTACACATACTAACACTAATATACCTGAAGATTTACCTGAGGAAGTCACAACTAACACTAATATACCCTGGAAGATTTACCTGAGGAAAGAGGTACACATACTAACACTAACACTAACATACCCTGGAAGATTTACCTGAGGAAAGAGGTACACAAACTAACACTAACACTAACATACCCTGGAAGATTTACCTGAGGAAAGAGGTACACAAACTAACACTAACACTAACATACCCTGGAAGATTTACCTGAGGAAAGAGGTACACATACTAACACTAACACTAACATACCCTGGAAGATTTACCTGAGGAAAGAGGTACACATACTAACACTAACACTAACATACCCTGGAAGATTTACCTGAGGAAAGAGGTACACATACTAACACTAACACTAACATACCCTGGAAGATTTACCTGAGGAAAGAGGTACACATACTAACACTAACACTAACATACCCTGGAAGATTTACCTGAGGAAAGAGGTACACAAACTAACACTAACACTAACATACCCTGGAAGATTTACCTGAGGAAAGAGGTACACATACTAACACTAACACTAACATACCCTGGAAGATTTACCTGAGGAAAGAGGTACACATACTAACACTAACACTAACATACCCTGGAAGATTTACCTGAGGAAAGAGGTACACATACTAACACTAACACTAACATACCCTGGAAGATTTACCTGAGGAAAGAGGTACACATACTAACACGTAACACTAACACGTACCGTGGAAGATTTACCTGAGGAAAGAGGTACACATACTAACACTAACACTAACATACCCTGGAAGATTTACCTGAGGAAAGAGGTACACATACTAACACTAACACTAACATACCCTGGAAGATTTACCTGAGGAAAGAGGTACACATACTAACACTAACAGTAACGTAGCGTGGAAGATTTACCTGAGGAAAGAGGTACACATACTAACACTAACACTAACATACCCTGGAAGATTTACCTGAGGAAAGAGGTACACATACTAACACTAACACTAACATACCCTGGAAGATTTACCTGAGGAAAGAGGTACACATACTAACACTAACACTAACATACCCTGGAAGATTTACCTGAGGAAAGAGGTACACATACTAACACTAACAGTAACGTAACGTGGAAGATTTACCTGAGGAAAGAGGTACACATACTAACCGTAACACTAACAGTAACGTAGCGTGGAAGGAGGTGTATCGATCAGTCATGGTCCTTCAAGCCAGATAGGAATAATTAAAATAATTGTTTGTCCAACCAATGACCTCAGGACAGAACAATAGTTTTGATTCTCAGTCTTCATATTGTCTATGTTCATGTTGTGGTACTGTAGGTGTTCTCTGTTCTCTGTTGTAGGTGTTCTCTGTTCTCTGTTGTAGGTGTTCTCTGTTCTCTGTTGTAGGTGTTGTCTGTTCTCTGTTGTAGGTGTTCTCTGTTCTCTGTTGTAGGTGTTCTCTGTTCTCTGTTGTAGGTGTTCTCTGTTCTCTGTTGTAGGTGTTGTCTGTTCTCTGTTGTAGGTGTTCTCTGTTCTCTGTTGTAGGTGTTCTCTGTTCTCTGTTGTAGGTGTTCTCTGTTCTCTGTTGTAGGTGTTCTCTGTTCTCTGTTGTAGGTGTTCTCTGTTCTCTGTTGTAGGTGTTCTCTGTTCTCTGTTGTAGGTGTTCTCTGTTCTCTGTTGTAGGTGTTCTCTGTTGTAGGTGTTCTCTGTTCTCTGTTGTAGGTGTTCTATGTTCTCTGTTGTAGGTGTTCTCTGTTCTCTGTTGTAGGTGTTCTCTGTTCTCTGTTGTAGGTGTTCTCTGTTCTCTGTTGTAGGTGTTCTCTGTTCTCTGTTGTAGGTGTTGTCTGTTCTCTGTTGTAGGTGTTCTCTGTTCTCTGTTGTAGGTGTTCTCTGTTGTAGGTGTTCTCTGTTCTCTGTTGTAGGTGTTCTCTGTTCTCTGTTGTAGGTGTTCTCTGTTCTCTGTTGTAGGTGTTCTCTGTTCTCTGTTGTAGGTGTTCTCTGTTCTCTGTTGTAGGTGTTGTCTGTTCTCTGTTGTAGGTGTTCTCTGTTCTCTGTTGTAGGTGTTCTCTGTTCTCTGTTGTAGGTGTTCTCTGTTCTCTGTTGTAGGTGTTCTCTGTTCTCTGTTGTAGGTGTTCTCTGTTCTCTGTTGTAGGTGTTCTCTGTTCTCTGTTGTAGGTGTTCTCTGTTCTCTGTTGTAGGTGTTCTCTGTTCTCTGTTGTAGGTGTTCTCTGTTCTCTGTTGTAGGTGTTGTCTGTTCTCTGTTGTAGGTGTTGTCTGTTCTCTGTTGTAGGTGTTCTCTGTTCTCTGTTGTAGGTGTTCTCTGTTCTCTGTTGTAGGTGTTCTCTGTTCTCTGTTGTAGGTGTTCTCTGTTCTCTGTTGTAGGTGTTCTCTGTTCTCTGTTGTAGGTGTTCTCTGTTCTCTGTTGTAGGTGTTCTCTGTTCTCTGTTGTAGGTGTTCTCTGTTCTCTGTTGTAGGTGTTTCTGTTCTCTGTTGTAGGTGTTCTCTGTTCTCTGTTGTAGGTGTTCTCTGTTCTCTGTTGTAGGTGTTCTCTGTTCTCTGTTGTAGGTGTTCTCTGTTCTCTGCTGTAGGTGTTCTCTGTTGTAGGTGTTCTCTGTTCTCTGTTGTAGGTGTTCTCTGTTCTCTGTTGTAGGTGTTCTATGTTCTCTGTTGTAGGTGTTCTCTGTTCTCTGTTGTAGGTGTTCTCTGTTGTAGGTGTTGTCTGTTCTCTGTTGTAGGTGTTCTCTGTTCTCTGTTGTAGGTGTTCTCTGTTCTCTGTTGTAGGTGTTCTCTGTTCTCTGTTGTAGGTGTTGTCTGTTCTCTGTTGTAGGTGTTCTCTGTTCTCTGTTGTAGGTGTTCTCTGTTCTCTGTTGTAGGTGTTCTCTGTTCTCTGTTGTAGGTGTTCTCTGTTCTCTGTTGTAGGTGTTCTCTGTTCTCTGTTGTAGGTGTTCTCTGTTCTCTGTTGTAGGTGTTGTCTGTTCTCTGTTGTAGGTGTTCTCTGTTCTCTGTTGTAGGTGTTCTCTGTTCTCTGTTGTAGGTGTTCTCTGTTCTCTGTTGTAGGTGTTCTCTGTTCTCTGTTGTAGGTGTTCTCTGTTCTCTGTTGTAGGTGTTCTCTGTTCTCTGTTGTAGGTGTTCTCTGTTCTCTGTTGTAGGTGTTCTCTGTTCTCTGTTGTAGGTGTTCTCTGTTCTCTGTTGTAGGTGTTCTCTGTTGTAGGTGTTCTCTGTTCTCTGTTGTAGGTGTTCTCTGTTCTCTGTTGTAGGTGTTCTATGTTCTCTGTTGTAGGTGTTCTCTGTTCTCTGTTGTAGGTGTTCTATGTTCTCTGTTGTAGGTGTTCTCTGTTCTCTGTTGTAGGTGTTCTCTGTTCTCTGTTGTAGGTGTTCTCTGTTCTCTGTTGTAGGTGTTCTCTGTTCTCTGTTGTAGGTGTTCTCTGTTCTCTGTTGTAGGTGTTCTCTGTTCTCTGTTGTAGGTGTTCTCTGTTCTCTGTTGTAGGTGTTCTCTGTTCTCTGTTGTAGGTGTTCTATGTTCTCTGTTGTAGGTGTTCTCTGTTCTCTGTTGTAGGTGTTCTCTGTTCTCTGTTGTAGGTGTTCTATGTTCTCTGTTGTAGGTGTTCTCTGTTCTCTGTTGTAGGTGTTCTCTGTTCTCTGTTGTAGGTGTTCTCTGTTGTAGTGTTCTCTGTTCTCTGTTGTAGGTGTTCTCTGTTCTCTGTTGTAGGTGTTCTCTGTTCTCTGTTGTAGGTGTTCTCTGTTCTCTGTTGTAGGTGTTGTCTGTTCTCTGTTGTAGGTGTTCTCTGTTCTCTGTTGTAGGTGTTCTCTGTTCTCTGTTGTAGGTGTTCTCTGTTCTCTGTTGTAGGTGTTCTCTGTTCTCTGTTGTAGGTGTTCTCTGTTGTAGGTGTTCTCTGTTCTCTGTTGTAGGTGTTCTCTGTTCTCTGTTGTAGGTGTTCTCTGTTCTCTGTTGTAGGTGTTCTATGTTCTCTGTTGTA
>NW_025535342.1:0-12500 GCF_020615455.1 Coregonus clupeaformis | reverse complement strand
AGGGTGAGTCAGGTTAGAGGGTGAGACAGGTTAGAGGGTGAGACAGGTTAGAGGGTGAGACAGGTTAGAGTGTGAGACAGGCTAGAGGGTGAGACAGGTTAGAGTGTGAGACAGGCTAGAGGGTGAGACAGGTTAGAGGGTGAGACAGGTTAGAGGGTGAGACAGGCTAGAGGGTGAGACGGGTTAGAGGGTGAGACAGGTTAGAGGGTGAGACAGGTTAGAGGGTGAGACAGGCTAGAGGGTGAGACAGGCTAGAGGGGTGAGACAGGTTAGAGGGTGAGACAGGTTAGAGGGTGAGACAGGTTAGAGTAGTGAGACAGGCTAGAGGGTGAGACAGGTTAGAGGGTGAGACAGGCTAGAGGGGGAGACAGGTTAGAGGGGGAGACAGGTTAGAGGGTGAGACAGGCTAGAGGGTGAGACAGGTTAGAGGGTGAGACAGGTTAGAGGGTGAGACAGGCTAGAGGGTGAGACAGGTTAGAGGGTGAGACAGGCTAGAGGGGTGAGACAGGTTAGAGGGGTGAGACAGGCTAGAGGGGTGAGACAGGTTAGAGGGGTGAGACAGGTTAGAGGGGTGAGACAGGCTAGAGGGGTGAGACAGGTTAGAGGGTGAGACAGGCTAGAGGGGTGAGACAGGTTAGAGGGTGAGACAGGCTAGAGGGGTGAGACAGGTTAGAGGGGTGAGACAGGTTAGAGGGGTGAGACAGGCTAGAGGGGTGAGACAGGTTAGAGGGTGAGACAGGTTAGAGGGTGAGTCAGGTTAGAGGGTGAGACAGGTTAGACAGGCTAGCGGGTGAGACAGGCTAGAGGGTGAGACAGGTTAGAGGGTGAGTCAGGTTAGAGGGTGAGACAGGTTAGAGGGTGAGACAGGCTAGAGGGTGAGACAGGCTAGAGGGGTGAGACAGGTTAGAGGGGTGAGACAGGTTAGAGGGTGAGACAGGCTAGAGGGGTGAGACGGGTTAGAGGGGTGAGACGGGTTAGAGGGTGAGACAGGTTAGAGGGTGAGACAGGTTAGAGGGTGAGACAGGCTAGAGGGGGAGACAGGTTAGAGGGTGAGACAGGCTAGAGGGGGAGACAGGTTAGAGGGTGAGACAGGCTAGAGGGTGAGACAGGCTAGAGGGTGAGACAGGTTAGAGGGTGAGACAGGCTAGAGGGTGAGACAGGCTAGAGGGTGAGACAGGTTAGAGGGTGAGACAGGCTAGAGGGTGAGACAGGTTAGAGGGTGAGACAGGCTAGAGGGTGAGACAGGTTAGAGGGTGAGACAGGCTAGAGGGTGAGACAGGTTAGAGGGTGAGACAGGCTAGAGGGTGAGACAGGCTAGAGGGTGAGACAGGTTAGAGGGTGAGACAGGCTAGAGGGTGAGACGGGTTAGAGGGTGAGACAGGTTAGAGTAGTGATTCTTTTCGATTAAAAAACAACTCCAGGCTACACTTGAACATCTAAAACCTGCTAGAAAGGTATGTAGAAATGATTCATTATATAATGGACCTATTTTGGATCTACTTTTTTCCTGCGCCGCAAATTGATTTTGACGAGCAAAAGGGTGTTTCTCCAGGACTCGGAGTACGTGGTAGCAGTGAGGAACTACATCACAGAAGACAGAACTCTGCTCAGCTTCCACAAGGGAGACATCATCCGACTACACAGTGCGGAGGGGCTGGAGGAGGGTGAGACACGCCACACACACAGAGATACACACCCTACTGTGGAGGGGCTGGAGGAGGGTGAGACACGCCACACACACAGAGATACACACCCTACTGTGGAGGGGGCTGGAGGAGGGTGAGACACGCCACACACACAGAGATACACACCCTACTGTGGAGGGGCTGGGAGGAGGGTGAGACACGCCACACACACAGAGATACACACCCTACTGTGGAGGGGCTGGAGGAGGGTGAGACACGCCACACACACAGAGATACACACCCTACTGTGGAGGGGCTGGAGGAGGGTGAGACACGCCACACACACAGAGATACACACCCTACTGTGGAGGGGCTGGAGGAGGGTGAGACACGCCACACACACAGAGATACACACCCTACTGTGGAGGGGCTGGAGGAGGGTGAGACACGCCACACACACAGAGATACACACCCTACTGTGTTAGAGACGCCACGAGAGAGTGTTAGACACGCCACACACACAGAGATACACACCCTACTGTGGAGGGGCTGGAGGAGGGTGAGACACGCCACACACACAGAGATACACACCCTACTGTGGAGGGGCTGGAGGAGGGTGAGACACGCCACACACACAGAGATACACACCCTACTGTGGAGGGCTGGAGGAGGGTGAGACACGCCACACACACAGAGATACACACCCTACTGTGGAGGGGCTGGAGGAGGGTGAGACACGCCACACACACAGAGATACACACCCTACTGTGGAGGGGCTGGAGGAGGGTGAGACACGCCACACACACAGAGATACACACCCTACTGTGGAGGGGCTGGAGGAGGGTGAGACACGCCACACACACAGAGATACACACCCTACTGTGGAGGGGCTGGAGGAGGGTGAGACACGCCACACACACAGAGATACACACCCTACTGTGGAGGGGCTGGAGGAGGGTGAGACACGCCACACACACAGAGATACACACCCTACTGTGGAGGGGCTGGAGGAGGGTGAGACACGCCACACACACAGAGATACACACCCTACTGTGGAGGGGCTGGAGGAGGGTGAGACACGCCACACACACAGAGATACACACCCTACTGTGGAGGGGCTGGGAGGAGGGTGAGACACGCCACACACACAGAGATACACACCCTACTGTGGAGGGGCTGGGAGGAGGGTGAGACACGCCACACACACAGAGATACACACCCTACTGTGGAGGGGCTGGAGGAGGGTGAGACACGCCACACACACAGAGATACACACCCTACTGTGGAGGGGCTGGGGGAGGGTGAGACACGCCACACACACAGAGATACACACCCTACTGTGGAGGGGCTGGAGGAGGGTGAGACACGCCACACACACAGAGATACACACCCTACTGTGGAGGGGCTGGGGGAGGGTGAGACACGCCACACACACAGAGATACACACCCTACTGTGGAGGGGCTGGAGGAGGGTGAGACACGCCACACACACAGAGATACACACCCTACTGTGGAGGGGCTGGAGGAGGGTGAGACACGCCACACACACAGAGATACACACCCTACTGTGGAGGGGCTGGAGGAGGGTGAGACACGCCACACACACAGAGATACACACCCTACTGTGGAGGGGCTGGAGGAGGGTGAGACACGCCACACACACAGAGATACACACCCTACTGTGGAGGGGCTGGAGGAGGGTGAGACACGCCACACACACAGAGATACACACCCTACTGTGGAGGGGCTGGAGGAGGGTGAGACACGCCACACACACAGAGATACACACCCTACTGTGGAGGGGCTGGAGGAGGGTGAGACACGCCACACACACAGAGATACACACCCTACTGTGGAGGGGCTGGAGGAGGGTGAGACACGCCACACACACAGAGATACACACCCTACTGTGGAGGGGCTGGAGGAGGGTGAGACACGCCACACACACAGAGATACACACCCTACTGTGGAGGGGCTGGAGGAGGGTGAGACACGCCACACACACAGAGATACACACCCTACTGTGGAGGGGCTGGAGGAGGGTGAGACACGCCACACACACAGAGATACACACCCTACTGTGGAGGGGCTGGAGGAGGGTGAGACACGCCACACACACAGAGATACACACCCTACTGTGGAGGGGCTGGAGGAGGGTGAGACACGCCACACACACAGAGATACACACCCTACTGTGGAGGGGCTGGAGGAGGGTGAGACACGCCACACACACAGAGATACACACCCTACTGTGGAGGGGCTGGAGGAGGGTGAGACACGCCACACACACAGAGATACACACCCTACTGTGGAGGGGCTGGAGGAGAGTGAGACACGCCACACACACAGAGATACACACCCTACTGTGGAGGGGCTGGAGGAGGGTGAGACACGCCACACACACAGAGATACACACCCTACTGTGGAGGGGCTGGAGGAGGGTGAGACACGCCACACACACAGAGATACACACCCTACTGTGGAGGGGCTGGGGGAGGGTGAGACACGCCACACACACAGAGATACACACCCTACTGTGGAGGGGCTGGGGGAGGGTGAGACACGCCACACACACAGAGATACACACCCTACTGTGGAAGGGCTGGGGGAGGGTGAGACACGCCACGCACACAGAGATACACACCCTACTGTGTTAGACACGCCACACACACAGAGATACACACCCTACTGTGTTAGACACGCCACACACACAGAGATACACACCCTACTGTGTTAGACACGCCACACACACAGAGATACACACCCTACTGTGTTAGACACGCCACGCACACAGAGATACACACCCTACTGTGGAGGGGCTGGAGGAGGGTGAGACACGCCACACACACAGAGATACACACCCTACTGTGGAGGGGCTGGAGGAGGGTGAGACACGCCACGCACACAGAGATACACACCCTACTGTGGGGGGGGGGTTAGACACGCCACGCACACAGAGATACACACCCTACTGTGGAGGGTCTGGAGGAGGGTGAGACACGCCACACACACAGAGATACACACCCTACTGTGGAGGGGCTGGAGGAGGGTGAGACACGCCACACACACAGAGATACACACCCTACTGTGGAGGGGCTGGAGGAGGGTGAGACACGCCACACACACAGAGATACACACCCTACTGTGGAGGGGCTGGGGAGGGTGAGACACACCACACACACAGAGATACACACCCTACTGTGGAGGGGCTGGAGGAGGGTGAGACACGCCACACACACAGAGATACACACCCTACTGTGGAGGGCTTGAGACACGCCACACACACAGAGATACACACCCTACTGTGTTAGACACGCCACGCACACAGAGATACACACCCTACTGTGGAGGGGCTGGAGGAGGGTGAGACACGCCACACACACAGAGATACACACCCTACTGTGTTAGACACGCCACACACACAGAGATACACACCCTACTGTGGAGGGGCTGGAGGAGGGTTAGACACGCCACACACACAGAGATACACACCCTACTGTGTTAGACACGCCACACACACAGAGATACACACCCTACTGTGTTAGACACGCCACACACACAGAGATACACACCCTACTGTGGTTAGACACGCCACACACACAGAGATACACACCCTACTGTGGTTAGACACGCCACACACACAGAGATACACACCCTACTGTGTTAGACACGCCACACACACAGAGATACACACCCTACTGTGTTAGACACGCCACGCACACAGAGATACACACCCTACTGTGTTAGACACGCCACACACACAGAGATACACACCCTACTGTGTTAGACACGCCACACACACAGAGATACACACCCTACTGTGGAGGGGCTGGAGGAGGGTGAGACACGCCACACACACAGAGATACACACCCTACTGTGGAGGGGCTGGAGGAGGGTGAGACACGCCACGCACACAGAGATACACACCCTACTGTGTTAGACACGCCACGCACACAGAGATACACACCCTACTGTGTTAGACACGCCACACACACAGAGATACACACCCTACTGTGTTAGCTGTATTGCTAATTGTATTGTGTGGTGTAGGCCAACGCTACGGCTGCATCGTCAGGAAGAAGGTGATGCTGCTGGAGGAACTAAAGAGAGATACTCCTGAGTTTGGTGGGTGGGGCCTGTGTGTGTGTGTGTGTGTGTGTGTGTGTGTGTGGTTGACCTGCATGTGACTAGCACCCCGTGTTTGGTTGTGTTCTGGTTTGCTGTGTGAGGAACCAGCTCGGATTCATCCTGGGCTGCTGTTGGGACTGTTTAGCCCGCTGAGCTAAAAGTCTGCAGGTCTCAGACATGTTTCCTGACCATGGGAGGCTTAGAGCTGTCTCAGACTGTCTGTCTGTCTGTCAGCTTGAGGCTCTTCTCAGACTGTCAGTCTGTCTGTCTGTCAGCATGAGGCACTTCTCAGACTGTCTGTCAGTCTGTCTGTCAGCTTGAGGCTCTTCTCAGACTGTCTGTCTGTCTGTCTGTCTGTCAGCATGAGGCACTTCTCAGACTGTCTGTCAGTCTGTCTGTCTGTCTGTCTTGAGGCTCTTCTCAGACTGTCAGTCTGTCTGTCTGTCAGCATGAGGCACTTCTCAGACTGTCTGTCAGTCTGTCTGTCAGCTTGAGGCTCTTCTCAGACTGTCTGTCTGTCTGTCTGTCAGCATGAGGCACTTCTCAGACTGTCTGTCAGTCTGTCTGTCTGTCTGTCTTGAGGCTCTTCTCAGACTGTCAGTCTGTCTGTCTGTCAGCATGAGGCTCTTCTCAGACTGTCTGTCAGTCTGTCTGTCAGCTTGAGGCTCTTCTCAGACTGTCAGTCTGTCTGTCTGTCAGCTTGAGGCTCTTCTCAGACTGTCTGTCTGTCTGTCTGTCAGCTTGAGGCTCTTCTCAGACTGTCAGTCTGTCTGTCTGTCTGTCAGCTAGAGGCTCTTCTCAGACTGTCTGTCAGTCTGTCTGTCTGTCAACTTGAGGCTCTTCTCAGACTGTCTGTCTGTCTGTCTGTCTGTCAACTTGAGGCTCTTCTCAGACTGTCTGTCTGTCTGTCTGTCTCTCTGTCAGCTAGAGGCTCTTCTCAGACTGTCTGTGTTGTGTGCTGTGCATCAGTGGTGCATCATGTCCTAGTGTATATACAGTATACACTATGTTTGTCTTTCTCCGTGTGTGGAGGCAGGCGGTTTGCTGTGGTGGATCCTCCTTGACGTGTGTTTAACCTGTCTGTGGAGGCAGGCGGTTTGCTGTGGTGGATCCTCCTTGACGTGTGTTTATACTGTCTGTGTGGAGGCAGGCGGTTTGCTGTGGTGGATCCTCCTTGACGTGTGTTTATACTGTCTGTGTGGAGGCAGGCGGTTTGCTGTGGTGGATCCTCCTTGACGTGTGTTTATACTGTCTGTGGAGGCAGGCGGTTTGCTGTGGTGGATCCTCCTTGACGTGTGTTTATACTGTCTGTGGAGGCAGGCGGTTTGCTGTGGTGGATCCTCCTTGACGTGTGTTTATACTGTCTGTGTGGAGGCAGGCGGTTTGCTGTGGGGGATCCTCCTTGACGTGTGTTTATACTGTCTGTGTGGAGGCAGGCGGTTTGCTGTGGTGGATCCTCCTTGACGTCTGTTTAAACTGTCTGTGGAGGCAGGCGGTTTGCTGTGGTGGATCCTCCTTGACGTGTGTTTAACCTGTCTGTGGAGGCAGGCGGTTTGCTGTGGTGGATCCTCCTTGACGTGTGTTTAACCTGTCTGTGTGGAGGCAGGCGGTTTGCTGTGGTGGATCCTCCTTGACGTCTGTTTAAACTGTCTGTGGAGGCAGGCGGTTTGCTGTGGGGGATCCTCCTTGACGTCTGTTTATACTGTCTGTGGAGGCAGGCGGTTTGCTGTGGTGGATCCTCCTTGACGTCTGTTTAAACTGTCTGTGGAGGCAGGCGGTTTGCTGTGGGGGATCCTCCTTGACGTCTGTTTATACTGTCTGTGGAGGCAGGCGGTTTGCTGTGGTGGATCCTCCTTGACGTGTGTTTAACCTGTCTGTGGAGGCAGGCGGTTTGCTGTGGTGGATCCTCCTTGACGTGTGTTTAACCTGTCTGTGGAGGCAGGCGGTTTGCTGTGGTGGATCCTCCTTGAGGTGTGTGTGCAGTGTTTTCCACAAGTACATTGAGTAGTCAGCCAAATACAAGTAGCAAAGCCTCCTTGCTCGGCACATGCTTTTTCAGTTCTGCCCACAAATGTTCTATAGGATTGAGGTCAGGGCTTTGTGATGGCCACTCCAATACCTTGACTTTGTTGTCCTTAAGCCATTTTGCCACAACTTTGGAAGCATGCTTGGGGTCATTGTCCATTTGGAAGACCCATTTGCGACCAAGCTTTAACTTCCTGACTGATGTCTTGAGATGTTGCTTCAATATATCCACATCATTTTCCTTCCTCAGAGGAACTCTAGAGCTCTGTCAGAGTGACCGTCGGGTTCTTGGTCACCTCCCTGACCAAGGCCCTTCTCCCCGATTGCTCAGTTTGGCCGGGCGGCCAGCTCTAGGAAGAGTCTTGGTGGTTCCAAACTTCTTCCATTTAAGAATGATGGAGGCCACTGTGTTCTTGGGGACCTTCAATGCTGCAGAAATGTTTTGGTACCCTTCCCCAGATCTGTGCCTCGACACAATCCTGTCTCTGAGCTCTACGGACAATTCCTTCGACCTCATGGCTTGGTTTTTGCTCTGACATGCACTGTCAACTGTGGGACCTTATATAGACAGGTGTGTGCCTTTCCAAATCATGTCCAATCAATTGAATTTACCACAGGTGGACTCCAATCAAGTTGTAGAAACATCTCAAGGATGATCAATGGAAACAGGATGCACCTGAGCTCAATTTCGAGTCTCATAGCAAAGGGTCTGAATACTTATGTAAATAAGGTATTTCTGTTTACATTTTTTAAATGAATTTGCAAACATTTCTAAAAACCTGTTTTCTCTTTTTCATTATGGGGTATTGTGTGTAGATTGCTGAGGATTTTTATTTATTTAATCCATTTTAGAATAAGGCTGTAACGTAACAAAATGTGTAAAAAACCAAGGGGTCAGAATACTTTCCGAAGGCGCTGTAAATAGGCCACATTATCTTAAAGGATTAATGAAGGGTTTTGTTTTTCCAGGTTTCAGTTTTTTCCCTGTTTCTTTCAGGTTTTCGCTCTCAATATCACATTTTTTTAAAATAGAAAAACAACAACATTGGAAGTCCACAGCAATCCTTAAACCACATCAGGAGACCACTTTTGAGATCTGGGGAAAAATCAGAGACATTTAGAATTTTTGGGGTGTAGTTCCCCTTTAATTGAAGTGAGCACCTAGCGAGAGGCTGTTGGTTAGCTGTGTTTATGTAATGGGACGGTTGAGTATATACCCAGTGGATTGATGAAAAATAATCATGATATCATTCTGCCAGGTAAACATAGGCTACTTTGTAGTTAACATTTCAGTAAGAAGGTTTTTGGGAAAGCCTTTCCATCTACCAGAAGACTGTCTTCATTAGCATCGTCACTAAGGGCTACACCAAATGGTACACGTGCACACCATACCGCACCACACACAGAGAGGGGCTTCTAGTTGGCTCTTCAGAAAGTTGCAGGAAACACCAATCACTGATGCATTCAGTTCATTTCTTATGTACATTTTCAATACATTTAGTGAATTCCCTACTAAGGTCAATACATTTTTTTTTATATTGTTAAATTCTGTTTTAATGTTAAAAAACGATTTTTCCCAGTTGGAGGTAGTTTTTTTCCCCAAGTTCCCAGTTGTTTTGAACGCTGCATTACATTACACGGGACGTGCAAATTCACATGCATCATGCTCTCTCCCTCCTCTGGGTAAAGACATTTGACTGCATCCAACCACAGCGCACTCAGATTGTACCGGGAGGCGGGAATCCTGACTAGAACCAAGAAATTTGATCATATTACTCCAGTGCTAGCTTCCCTACACTGGCTTCCTGTTAAGGCAAGGGCTGATTTCAAGGTTTTACTGTTAACCTATAAAGCGTTACATGGGCTTGCTCCTACCTATCTTTCCGAGTTGGTCCTGCCGTACATACCAATACGTACGCTACGGTCACAAGACGCAGGCCTCCTAATTGTCCCTAGAATTTCTAAGCAAACAGCGGGAGGCAGGGCTTTCTCCTATAGATCTCCATTTTTATGGAACAGTTTGCCTACCCATGTGAGAGACGCAGACTCGGTCTCAACCTTTAAGTCTTTACTGAAGACTTATCTCTTCAGTAGGTCATATGATTGAGTGTAGTCTGGCCCAGGAGTCTTCGGATGGGGCCACAGTGTCTCCGGACCGCTCCTGTCTCAGCCTCCAGTATTTATGCTGCAGTAGTTTATGTGTCGGGGGGCTGGGGTTAGTTGGTTATACCTGGAGTACTTCTCCTGTCTTATCCAGTGTCCTGTGTGAATTTAAGTATGCTCTCTCTAATTCTCTCGTTCTCTCTTTCTCTCTGAGAACCTGAGCCCTAGGACCATACGTCAGGACTACCGGGCATGCTGACACCTTGCTGTCCCCAGTCCGCCTGGCCTTGCTGCTATTCCAGTTTCAACTGTTCTGCCTGCGGTTACGAAACCCCTACCTGTCCCAGACCTGCTGTTTTCAACTCTTAATGATCGGCTATGAAAAGCCAACTGAGAGACCTGAGCCCTAGGACCATACGTCGGGACTACCGGCCGTGGTGACTCCTTGCTGTCCCCAGTCCGCCTGGCCTTGCTGCTATTCCAGTTTTAACTGTTCTGCCTGCGGTTATGGAACCCCTACCTGTCCCAGACCTGCTGTTTTCAACTCTTAATGATCGGCTATGAAAAGCCAACTGAGATTTATTCCGGATTATTATTTGACCATGCTTGTCACTTATGAACATTTTTGAACATCTTGGCATGGTTCTGTTATAATCTTCACCCGGCACAGCCAGAAGAGGACTGGCCACCCCTCATAGCCTGGTTCCTCTCTAGGTTTCTTCCTAGGTTTTGGCCTTTCTAGGGAGTTTTTCCTAGCCACCGTGCTTCTACACCTGCATTACTAGCTGTTTGGGGTTTTAGGCTGGGTGTCTGTACAGCACTTCGAGATATTAGCTAATGTATGAAGGGCTATATAAAATAAAATTGATTGATTGATTGATTGACAGACAGCTGACTGCTTTTCCCGTTGTCGCTGGCTTTGTGACTGACAGGCACCTCGAAGATGCATCTCATTCATTCTAGCGGGGGGAGAGGGCTCGATGGACTAGTGAATTGAAACTTTGAAATGAAAAGTAGCCTAGTTAATATGAAGTGGAAAAAGTAGCCGGCTGAAAATGACTCTGTAAACGGCTGCCGGCGTTAATGGAAAACACTGTGTATGTGTGTAGGCTGGCGGTTCGGGGCGGTGTGTGTACTTGTACGGGGCGGTGTTCAGACGGTGCACAGGGAGGTGTACAGGGCGGTGTTCAGGCGGTGTACAGGGAGGTGTACAGGGAGGTGTACAGGGCGGTGTTCAGGCGGTGTACAGGGCGGTGTTCAGGCGGTGTACAGGGAGGTGTACAGGGCGGTGTTCAGACGGTGCACAGGGAGGTGTACGGGGCGGTGTTCAGACGGTGCACAGGGAGGTGTACGGGGCGGTGTTCAGGGCGGTGTTCAGACGGTGTACAGGTGGTGGGGTGTGTTATAATTCTGTTTATGTGTGTATGTGTGTGTGTGTGTGTAGGCTGGCGGTACGGGGCGGTGTACGGGCGGTGGGGTGTGTTTCCAGGTGAGTGTGTTCAGCCGGTGGCCGCTCCAGACTTCCTGGTTCTCCCCGCTGAGAGGGCGGAGCCTCGTGACAGACAAGGCCGTGTTGCAGCCTCCGCTGCTATCGCCGTGGCGATGGGCTCTACTGTCGCCGCCCATCAACTGGACCTCAACACAGAGGTACACACACACAACCAGACACACACACACAACCAGACATACACGCCTCATGCATACGTGCGTACATTCACTCTCTAACGTTCTCTGATGTTGTGCGTATCTCAGGCTGTGGTGGGGTATGGTGAAGACAGCCGTAGTCTACATCTAGAAGGACCCTCTCTACAGGACAGCCAGTATAACATGGAGGAGTTTTCCAGGAAGTACTATAGACAGGCTCGGAGACACAGTGACCAGCAGAACACCAAGAAGGGGAAGCTCAGCAGAGACCCAGCTGACATGGTTCAATACTCTAAGGTGAGAAACACACACCCTGAGACACACTGGACTATACAACAGACAATATGAGTGCGTATCCTTAGTATTCATAACTGGGTATTCCTCAGCATTCAGAATGGGTGTGTATTCTGAGTATGTATCCTGAGTATTCAGACTGGGTGTGTATTCTGAGTATGTATCCTGAGTATTCAGAATGGGTGTGTATTCTGAGTATGTATCCTGAGTATTCAGACTGGGTGTGTATCCTGAGTATTCAGACTGGGTGTGTATTCTGAGTACATATCCTGAGTATTCAGACTGGGTGTGTATTCTGAGTACGTATCCTGAGTATTCAGACTGGGTGTGTATCCTGAGTATGTATCCTGAGTATTCAGACTGGGTGTGTATCCTGAGTATTCAGACTGGATGTGTATTCTGAGTACGTATCCTGAGTATTCAGACCGGGTGTGTATTCTGAGTACGTATCCTGAGTATTCAGACTGGGTGTGTATTCTGAGTATGTATCCTGAGTATTCAGACTGGGTGTGTATCCTGAGTATTCAGACTGGATGTGTATTCTGAGTACGTATCCTGAGTATTCAGACTGGGTGTGTATTCTGAGTACGTATCCTGAGTATTCAGACTGGGTGTGTATTCTGAGTATGTATCCTGAGTATTCAGACTGGGTGTGTATCCTGAGTATTCAGACTGGGTGT
>NW_025535341.1:100000-104413 GCF_020615455.1 Coregonus clupeaformis | reverse complement strand
CTAGATCGGATGGAAATTGCAGTTTCACGTGTTCAAACAATACAAAGCTCTGATTCCAAGGGTGCGTGTCCCTCACCTGACTCATCAGCACCAAGTCACATATGTTGGACTCACTTCGTGCAATAATATATTTCCTAACATGATTTATGAATGACTATCTCATCTCCTGTATTCTACATACAATTATGTGACTTGTTTATCACATTTTTACTCCTGAACTTGCCGTAGCAAAGGGGTTGAATACTTACTGACTTAAAACATTTCAGCTTTGAATTTTTTATTAATTTGTAAAAATGTCTATAACAAATATTCAACTTTGATATTATGGGTTGGTATTGCTGCAGCCCAGACTCTGCTTGGACCATCCTAAACCAGTGTGAATACTTTCTGGAGACTCTGGACCAGCCTAAACCAGTGTAATACTTTCTGGAGACTCTGAACCAGCCCAAACCAGTGAATACTTTCTGGAGACTCTGTATGGACTAGCCTAAACCAGTGTGAATACTTTCTGAAGACTCTGAACCAGCCTAAACCAGTGTGAATACTTTCTGGAGACTCTGTTATGGACTAGCCTAAACCAGTGTGAATACTTTCTGAAGACTCTGGACCAGCCTAAACCAGTGTGAATACTTTCTGAAGACTCTGGACCAGCCTAGAACCAGTGTGAATACTTTCTGAGACTCTGCTTGGACCAGCCTAAACCAGTGTGAATACTTTCTGGAGACTCTGTATGGACCAGCCTAAACCAGTGTGAATACTTTCTGAAGACTCTGGACCAGCCTAAACCAGTGTGAATACTTTCTGGAGACTCTGTATGGACTAGCCTAAACCAGTGTGAATACTTTCTGAAGACTCTGGACCAGCCTAAACCAGTGTGAATACTTTCTGGAGACTCTGTATGGACTAGCCTAAACCAGTGTGAATACTTTCTGAAGACTCTGGACCAGCCTAAACCAGTGTGAATACTTTCTGAAGACTCTGGACCAGCCTAAACCAGTGTGAATACTTTCTGAAGACTCTGGACCAGCCTAAACCAGTGTGAATACTTTCTGAAGACTCTGGACCAGCCTAAACCAGTGTGAATACTTTCTGGAGACTCTGTATGGACTAGCCTAAACCAGTGTGAATACTTTCTGAAGACTCTGGACCAGCCTAAACCAGTGTGAATACTTTCTGGAGACTCTGTTGGACTAGCCTAAACCAGTGTGAATACTTTCTGAGAGACCTGGACCAGCCTAAACCAGTGTGAATAATTTCTGAAGACTCTGGACCAGCCTAAACCAGTGTGAATACTTTCTGAAGACTCTGGACCAGCCTAAACCAGTGTGAATACTTTCTGAAGACTCTGGACCAGCCTAAACCAGTGTGAATACTTTCTGGAGACTCTGTATGGACTAGCCTAAACCAGTGTGAATACTTTCTGAAGACTCTGGACCAGCCTAAACCAGTGTGAATACTTTCTGAAGACTCTGGACCAGCCTAAACCAATGTGAATACTTTCTGAAGACTCTGGACCAGCCTGAACCAGTGTGAATACTTTCTGGAGACTCTGGACCAGCCCTAAACCAGTGTGAATACTTTCTGAAGACTCTGGACCAGCCTAAACCAGTGTGGGAATACTTTCTGAAGACTCTGGACCAGCCCTAAACCAGTGTGAATACTTTCTGGAGACTCTGGACCAGCCTAACCAGTGTGAATACTTTCCTGAATACTCTGGACCAGCCTAAACCAGTGTGAATACTTTCTGGAGACTCTGCTTGGACCAGCCTAAACCAGTGTGAATACTTTCTGGAGACTCTGCTTGGACCAGCCTAAACCAGTGTGAATACTTTCTGAAGACTCTGGACCAGCCTAAACCAGTGTGAATACTTTCTGGAGACTCTGGACCAGCCTAAACCAGTGTGAATACTTTCTGGAGACTCTGGACCAGCCCTAAACCAGTGTGAATACTTTCTGAAGACTCTGGACCAGCCTAAACCAGTGTGAATACTTTCTGAAGACTCTGACCAGCCTAAACCAGTGTGAATACTTTCTGGAGACTCTGGACCAGCCTAAACCAAGTGTGAATACTTTCTGGAGACTCTGCTTGGACCAGCCTAAACCAGTGTGAATACTTTCTGGAGACTCTGCTTGGACCAGCCTAAACCAGTGTGAATACTTTCTGGAGACTCTGGACCAGCCTAAACCAGTGTGAATACTTTCTGGAGACTCTGTATGGACCAGCCTAAACCAGTGTGAATACTTTCTGGAGACTCTGTTTGGACCAGCCTAAACCAGTGTGAATACTTTCTGGAGACTGTATGGACCAGCCTAAACCAGTGTGAATACTTTCTGGAGACTCTGTTTGGACCAGCCTAAACCAGTGTGAATACTTTCTGGAGACTGTATGGACCAGCCTAAACCAGTGTGAATACTTTCGAGACTCTGTTTGGACCAGCTTAAACCAGTGTGAATACTTTCTGGAGACTCTTGCTTGGACCAGCCCCTAAACCAGTGGTGAATACTTTCTGGAGACTGTATGGACCAGCCTAAACCAGTGTGAATACTTTCTGGAGACTGTATGGACCAGCCTAAACCAGTGTGAATACTTTCTGAAGACTCTGGACCAGCCTAAACCAGTGTGAATACTTTCTGGAGACTCTGGACCAGCCTAAACCAGTGTGAATACTTTCTGGAGACTGTATGGACCAGCTTAACCAGTGTGAATACTTTCTGGAGACTCTGTTTGACCAGCCTAAACCAGTGTGAATACTTTCTGAGACTCTGTTTGACCAGCCTAAACCAGTGTGAATACTTTCTGGAGACTCTGTTTGGACCAGCCTAAACCAGTGTGAATACTTTCTGGAGACTCTGTTTGGACCAGCCTAAACCAGTGTGAATACTTTCTGGAGACTCTGGACCAGCCTAAACCAGTGTGAATACTTCCTGGAGACTGTATGGACCAGCCTAAACAATGTGTGAATACTTTCTGGAGACTCTGTGTGGACCAGCCTAAACCAGTGTGAATACTTTCTGGAGACTCTGTTTGGACCAGCCTAAACCAGTGTGAATACTTTCTGAAGACTCTGCTTGGACCAGCCTAAACCAGTGTGAATACTTTCTGGAGACTCTGTTTGGACCAGCCTAAACCAGTGTGAATACTTTCTGAAGACTCTGCTTGGACCAGCCTAAACCAGTGTGAATACTTTCTGGAGACTCTGGACCAGCCTAAACCAGTGTGAATACTTTCTGGAGACTCTGGACCAGCCTAAACCAGTGTGAATACTTTCTGGAGGACTCTGTTTGGACCAGCCTAAACCAGTGTGAATACTTTCTGGAGACTCTGTTTGGACCAGCCTAAACCAGTGTGAATACTTTTCTGAAGACTCTGCTTGAACCAGCCTAAACCAGTGTGAATACTTTCTGGAGACTCTGTTTGGACCAGCCTAAACCAGTGTGAATACTTTCTGAAGACTCTGCTTGGACAAGCCCTAGAACCAGCTGTGAATACTTTCTGAGACTCTATGGACCAGCCCTAAACCAGTGTGAATACTTTCTGGAGACTCTGGACCAGCCTAAACCAGTGTGAATACTTTCTGAAGACTCTGGACCAGCCTAAACCAGTGTGAATACTTTCTGAAGACTCTGGACCAGCCTAAACCAGTGTGAATACTTTCTGGAGACTCTGGACCAGCCTAAACCAGTGTGAATACTTTCTGAAGACTCTGGACCAGCCTAAACCAGTGTGAATACTTTCAAGACTCTGGACCAGCCTAAACCAGTGTGAATACTTTCTGGAGACTCTGGACCAGCCTAAACCAGTGTGAATACTTTCTGGAGATCTGTTTGGACCAGCCTAAACCAGTGTGAATACTTTCTGAAGACTCTGCTTGGACCAGCCCTAAACCAGTGTGAATACTTTCTGGAGACTCTTGTTTTGGACCAGCCTAAACCAGTGTGAATACTTTCTGAAGACTCTGCTTGGACCAGCCTAAACCAGTGTGAATACTTTCTGGAGACTCTGGACCAGCCTAAACCAGATGTGAATACTTTCCTGGAGACTCTGGACCAGCCGCCTAAACCAGTGTGAATACTTTCTGAAAGACTCTGTTTGGACCAGCCTAAACCAGTGTGAATACTTTCTGGAGACTCTGTTTGGACCAGCCCTAAACCAGTGTGAATACTTTTTCTGAAGACTCTGCTTGGACCAGCCTAAACCAGTGTGAATACTTTCTGAAGACTCTGGACCAGCCTAAACCAGTGTGAATACTTTCTGAAGACTCTGGACCAGCTAACCAGTGTGAATACTTTCTGGAGACTCTGGACCAGCCTAAACCAGTGTGAATACTTTCTGGAGACTCTGTTTGGACCAGCCAAACCAGTGTGAATACTTTCTGAAGACTCTGCTTGGACCAGCCCTAAACCAGTGTGAAT
>NW_025535341.1:0-95000 GCF_020615455.1 Coregonus clupeaformis | reverse complement strand
CTATTCCGTATGTAGTGCTACTTTTGACCAGGGCCCAGCCATTGCCTAAACCTGGCTGTCTGACTACTTCCTGAAGTGGGAGGGGGGAATGGAATGGGGGAAGCATGCAACTAAAACCACGGTCAGTGGTTGTAACATGACAGGCCCATGTACCTCTCTCTGTTCTACCCTTCTCTCCTCTCTACCCCTCCTCTCTGTTTCTACCTTCTCTCCTCTCTACCCCTCCTCTCTGTTTCTACCCTTCTCTCCCTCTCTACCCCTCCTCTCTGTTTCTACCCTTCTCTCCCTCTCTACCCCTCCCTCTCTGTTTCTACCCTTCTCTCGCCCTCTCTCACCCCTCCTCTCTGTTTCTACCCTTCTCTCTCTCTACCCCTCCTCTCTTTCTCCCCTTCCCTCTCCTCCCTACCCCTCCTCTCTGTTTCTACCCCTTCTCTCCCTCTCTACCCCTCCTCTCTGTTTCTACCCTTCTCCTCTCTACCCCTCCTCTCTGTTTCTACCCTTCTCTCCTCTCTACCCCCTCCTCTCTGTTTCTACCCTTCTCCTCCCTCCTCTACCCCTCCCCTCTCTGTTTCACCCTTCTCTCCTCTCTACCCCTCCTCCCTCTGTTTCTACCCTTCTCTCCTCTCTACCCCTCTCTCTCTCTGTTTCTACCCTTCTCTCCTCTCTACCCCTCCTCTCTGTTTCTACCCTTCTCCTCCTCTCTACCCCTCCTCCTCTGTTTCTACCCTCTCTCCTCTCTACCCTCCTCTCTGTTTCTACCCTTCTCTCCTCTCTACCCCTCCTCTCTGTTTCTACCCTTCTCTCCTCTCTACCCTCCTCTCTGTTTCTACCCTTCTCTCCTCCCTACCCCTCCTCTCTCTGTTTCTACTCCTTCTCTCCTCTCTACCCCCTCCTCTCTGTTTCTACCCTTCTCCCCTCTCTACCCCTCCCTCTCTGTTTCTACCCTTCTCTCCTCTCTACCCCCCTCTCTCTGTTTCTACCCTTCTCTCCTCTCTCTACCCCCCTCCTCTCTGTTTCTACCCTTCTCTCCTCTCTACCCCTCTCTCTCTGTTTCTACCCTTCTCTCCTCTCTACCCCTCCTCTCCTCCTGTTTCTACCCTTCTCCTCTCCCCTCCTCTCTGTTTCTACCTCTCCTCCTCTCTACCCCCTCCCCTTCTCTGTTTCTACCCTTCTCTCCTCTCTACCCCTCCTCTCTGTTTCTACCCTTCTCTCCTCTCTCACTCCTCTTCTCTCTTGTTTCTACCTTTTCTCCTCTCTACCCCCTCCCCTTCTCTGTTTCTACTCCTTCTCTCTCTCTACCCCCTCCTCTCTGTTTCTACCCCTTCTCTCCTCTCTACCCCTCCTCTCTGTTTCTACCCTTCTCTCCTCTACCCCTCCTCTCTGTTTCTACCCTTCTCTCCTCTCTACCCCTCCTCTCTGTTTCTACCCTTCTCTCCTCTCACCCCTCCTCTCTGTTTCTATCCCCTTCTCTCCTCTCTACCCCCTCCTCTCTGTTTCTACCCTTCTCTCCTCTCTACCCCCTCCTCTCTGTTTCTACCCTTCTCTCCTCTCTACCCCTCCTCTCTGTTTCTACCCTTCTCTCCTCTCTACCCTCCTCCTTCCTCTACCCTCTACTCCTCTCTACCCCTCCTCTCTGTTTCTACCCTTCTCTCTCCTCTCTACCCCTCCTCTCTGTTTCTACCCTTCTCTCCTCTCTACCCCTCCTCTCTGTTTCTACCCTTCTCCTCCTTCTACCCCTCCTCTCTGTTTCTACCCTTCTCTCCTCTCTACCCCCTGTTTCTACCCCCCTACCCTTCTCTCTGTTTCTACCCCTTCTCTCCTCTCTACCCCTCCTCTCTGTTTCTACCCTTCTCCTCCTCTCTACCCCTCCTCTCTGTTTCTACCCTTCCCTCTCCTCTCTACCTCTCCTCTCTGTTTCTACCCTTCTCTCCTCTCTACCCCTCTCTCTGTTTCTACCCTTCTCTCCCTCTCTACCCCTCCTCTCTGTTTCTACCCTTCTCTCACTCTCTACCCCTCCTCTCTGTTTCTACCCTTCTCTCCTCTCTACCCCTCCTCTCTGTTTCTACCCTTCTCTCCTCTCTACCCCTCCTCTCTGTTTCTACCCTTCTCTCCTCTCTACCCTCCTCTCTGTTTCTACCCCCTTCTCTCCTCTCTACCCCTCCTCTCTGTTTCTACCCTTCTCTCCTCTCTACCCCTCCTCTCTGTTTCTACCCTTCTCTCCTCTCTACCCCCTCTCTGTTTCTACCTCTTCTCTCCTCTCTACCCTCCCTCTCTGTTTCTACCTCTTCTCTCCTCTCTACCCCTCCTCTCTGTTTCTACCCTTCTCTCCTCTACCCTCCTCTCTGTTTCTACCCACTCTCTCCTCTCTACCCCCTCCTCTCTGTTTCTACCCTTCTCCCTCTCTACCCCTCCTCTCTCTGTTTCTACCCTTCTCTCCTCTCTACCCCTCCTCTCTGTTTCTACCCTTCTCTCCTCTCTACCCTCCTCTCTGTTTCTACCCTTCTCCTCCCTCTCTACCCCTCCTCTCTGTTTCTACCCTTCTCTCCTCTCTACCCCTCCTCTCTGTTTCTACCCTTCTCTCCTCTCTACCCCCTCCTCTCTGTTTCTACCCTTCTCCCTCTACCTACCCCTCCTCTCTGTTTCTACCCTTCTCTCCTCTCTACCCCCTCCTCTCTGTTTCTACCCTTCTCTCCTCTCTACCCCTCCTCTCTGTTTCTACCTTCTCTCCTCTCTACCTCTCATACCCTCCTCTCTGTTTCTACCCTTCTCTCCTCTCTACCCCCTCCTCTCTGTTTCTACCCTTCTCTCCTCTCTACCCCTCCTCTCTGTTTCTACCCTTCTCTCCTCTCTACCCCTCCTCTCTGTTTCCACCCTTCTCTCTCCCTCTCTACCCCTCCTCTCTGTTTCTACCCTTCTCTCCTCTCTACCTCCTCTCTGTTTCTGCCCTTCTCTCCTCTCTACCTCTCCTCTCTGTTTCTACCCTTCTCTCCCTCTACCCCTCCTCTCTGTTTCACCCTTCTCTCCTCTCTACCCCTCCTCTCTGTTTCTACCCTTCTCTCCTCTCTACCCCTCCTCTCTGTTTCTACCCTTCTCTCCTCCCTCTCACCCCTCCTCTCTGTTTCTACCTTTCTCTCCTCTCTACCCCTCCCCTCTCTGTTTCTACCCTTCTCTCCTCTCTACCCCTCCTCTCTGTTTCTACCCTTCTCTCCTCTCTACCCTCCTCTCTGTTTCTACTCCTTCTCTCCTCTCTACCCCCTCCTCTCTGTTTCTACCCTTCTCTCCTCCCTACCCTCCCCTCTCTGTTTCTACCCTTCTCTCCTCTCTACCCCTCCTCTCTGTTTCTACCCTTCTCTCCTCCCTACCCCTCCCTCTCTGTTTCTACCCTTCTCTCCTCTCTACCCTCCTCTCTGTTTCTACCCTTCTCTCCTCCTACCCCTCTCTCTCTCTGTTTCTCACCCTTCTCTCCTCTCTACCCCTCCTCTCTGTTTCTACCCTTCTCTCCTCCCTACCCCTCCTCTCTGTTTCTACCCTTCTCTCCTCTCTACCCCTCCTCTCTGTTTCCTACCCTTCTCTCCTCCCTACCCCTCTCTCTCTCTGTTTCTACCCTCCCTCTCCTCTACCCCTCCTCTCTGTTTCTACCCTTCTCTCCTCTCTACCCCTCCTCTCTGTTTCTACCCTTCTCTCCTCTCTACCCCCCTCTCTGTTTCTACTCTCTCTCCTCTCTCTACCCCCTCCTCTCTGTTTCTACCCTTCTCTCCTCCCCTACCCCCTCCTCTCTGTTTCTACCCTTCTCTCCTCTCTACCCCCTCCTCTCTGTTTCTACCCTTCTCTCCTCCCTACCCCTCTCTCTCTGTTTCTACCCTTCTCTCCTCTCTACCCCCCTCTCTGTTTCTACCCTTCTCTCCTCTCTACCCCTCCTCTCTGTTTCCTACCCTTCTCTCCTCTCTACCCCCCTCTCTGTTTCTACCCTTCTCTCCTCTCTACCCTCCTCTCTGTTTCTACCCTTCTCTCCTCTTCTACCCCTCCTCTCTGTTTCAACCCTTCTCTCCTTCTACCCCCTCCTCTCTGTTTCTACCACCTCCTCTCTACCCTCCCCACCCCATTCCAACCCCTCTCCCTCCATCCTTCTGTTTCTACCTCTCTCTCTACCCTCCCCCACTCCCCATTCCAACCCCTCTCCCTCTATCCTTCTGTTTCTACCTCTCTCTACCCTCCCCACTCCCCATTCCAACCCCTCTCCCTCCATCCTTCTGTTTCTACCTCTCTCTCTACCCTCCCCACTCTCCATTCCAACCCCCCTCTCCCCTCCATCCTTCTGTTTCTACCTCTCTCTCCCTACCCTCCCCATTCCAACCCCTCTCCCTCCATCCTTCTGTTTCTACCTCTCTCTCTACCCTCCCCACTCTCCATTTCCAACCCCTCTCCCTCCATCCTTCTGTTTCTACCTCTCTCTCACCCTCCCCACTCTCCATTCCAACCCCTCCCCTCCATCCTTCTGTTTCTACCTCTCTCTCTACCCTCCCCACTCCCCATTCCAACCCCTCTCCCTCCATCCTTCTGTTTCTACCTCTCTCTACCCTCCCTACTCTCCATTCCAACCCCTCTCCCTCCATCCTTCTGTTTCTACCTCTCTCTCTCTACCCCTCCCCACTCTCCATTCCAACCCCTCTCCCTCCATCCTTCTGGTTCTACCTCTCTCTCCTACCCTCCCCACTCTCCATTCCAACCCCTCTCCCTCCATCCTTCTGTTTCTACCTCTCTCTCTACCCTCCCCACTCTCCATTCCAACCCCTCTCCCTCCATCCTTCTGTTTCTACCCTTCTCTCTCACCCTCCCCATTCCAACCCCTCTCCCCTCCATCCTTCTGTTTCTACCTCTCTCTCTACCCTCCCCATTCCAACCCCTCTCCCCCTCCATCCTTCTGTTTCTACCTCTCTCTCTACCCTCCCCACTCTCCAATTCAACCCCTCTCCCTCCATCCTTCTGTTTCTACCTCTCTCTACCCTCCCCCACTCTCCATTCCAACCCCTCTCCCTCCATCCTTCTGTTTCTCACCTCTCTCTCTACCCTCCCCACTCTCCATTCCAACCCCTCTCCCTCCATCCTTCTGTTTCTACCTCTCTCTCTACCCTCCCCACTCTCCATTCCAACCCTCTCCCCCTCCATCCTTCTGTTTCTACCTCTCTCTACCCTCCCACTCTCCATTCCAACCTCTCTCCCTCCATCCTTCTGTTTCTACCTCTCTCTACCACTCCCCACTCTCCATTCCAACCCTCTCCCTCCATCCTTCTGTTTCTACCCTCTCTCTCTACCCTCCCCACTCCCATTCCAACCCCTCTCCCTCCATCCTTCTGTTTCTACCTCTCTCTCTACCCTCCCCATCTCCATTCCAACCCCCTCTCCCTCCATCCTTCTGTTTCTACTCTCTCTACCCTCCCCACTCTCCATTCCAACCCCCTCTCCCCTCCATCCTTCTGTTTCTACCTCTCTCTCCTACCCTCCCCACTCTCCATTCCAACCCCTCCCTCCATCCTTCTGTTTCTACCTCTCCTCTCTACCCTCCCCACTCTCCATTCCAACCCCTCTCCCTCCATCCTTCTGTTTCTACCTCTCTCCTACCCTCCCCCACTCTCTCATTCCAACCCCTCTCCCTCCATCCTTCTGTTTCTACCTCTCTCTCTACCCTCCCACTCTCCATTCCAACCCCTCTCCCTCCATCCTTCTGTTTCTACCTCTCTCTACCCTCCCCACTCTCCATTCCAACCCCCTCTCCCCTCCATCCTTCTGTTTCTACCTCTCTCTCTCTACCCTCCCCACTCTCCATTCCAACCCCTCTCCCTCCATCCTTCTGTTTCTACCTCTCTCTCTACCCCTCCCCACTCTCCATTCCAACCCCTCTCCCTCCATCCTTCTGTTTCTACCCCCTCTCTCTCTACCCTCCCACTCTCCATTCCAACCCCTCTCCCTCCATCCTTCTGTTTCATACCTCTCTCTCTCTACCCTCCCCACTCTCCATTCCAACCCCCTCTCCCTCCATCCTTCCTGTTTCTACCTCTCTCTACCCTCCCCACTCTCCATTCCAACCCCTCTCCCTCCATCCTTCTGTTTCTACCTCTCTCTACCCTCCCCACTCCCCATTCCAACCCTTCTCCCTCCATCCTTCTGTTTCTACCTCTCTCTCTACCCTCCCCACTCTCCCATTCCAACCCTCTCCCTCCATCCTTCTGTTTCTACCACTCTCTCTCCTACCCTCCCCACTCTCCATTCCAACCCCTCTCCCTCCATCCTTCTGGTTTCTACCTCTCTCTCTCACCCTCCCCACTCTCCATTCCAACCCCTCTCCCTCCATCCTTCTGTTTCTACCCTCTCTCTCTACCCTCCCCACTCTCTATTCCAACCCCTCTCCCCTCCATCCTTCTGTTTCTACTTCTCTCTCTACCCTCCCCACATCTCCCATTCCAACCCCTCTCCCTCCATCCTTCTGTTTCTACCTCTCTCTCTACCCTCCCCTCCCATTCCAACCCCCTCTCCCCTCCATCCTTCTGTTTCTACCTCTCTCTCTACCCTCCTCTCCATTCCAACCCCTCTCCCTCCATCCTTCTGTTTCTACCTCTCTCTCTACCCTCCCCACTCTCCATTCCAACCCCTCTCCCTCCATCCTTCTGTTTCTACCTCTCTCTACCCTCCCCACTCCTGCTTCCATTCCAACCCCTCTCCCTCCATCCTTCTGTTTCTCCCTCTCTCTCTACCCTCCCCACTCTCCATTCCAACCCCTCTCCCTCCATCCTTCTGTTTCTACTCTCTCTCTCTACCCTCCCTCTCCATTCCAACCCCTCTCCCTCCATCCTTCTGGTTCTACCTCTCTCTACCCTCCCCACTCTCCATTCCAACCCCTCTCCCTCCATCCTTCTGTTTCTACCTCTCTCTCTACCCTCCCCCACTCCAACCCCTCTCCCTCCATCCTTCTGGTTCTACCTCTCTCTCTACCCTCTCCATTCCAACCCCTTTCCCTCCATCCTTCTGTTTCTACCTCTCTCTCTACCCTCTCCATTCCAACCCCTCTCCCTCCATCCTTCTGTTTCTACCTCTCTCTCTACCCTCCCCACTCTCCATTCCAACCCCCTCTCCCTCCATCCTTCTGGTTCTACCTCTCTCTCTACCCTCCCCACTCTCCATTCCAACCCCTCTCCCTCCATCCTTCTGTTTCTACCTCTCTCTCCCCTCCCCACTCTCCATTCCAACCCCTCTCCCTCCATCCTTCTGTTTCTACCTCTCTCTCTACCCTCCCCACTCTCCATTCCAACCCCTCTCCTCCATCCTTCTGTTTCTACCTCTCTCTCTACCCCCCCCTCTCCATTCCGAACCCCTCTCCCCTCCATCCTTCTGTTTCTACCTCTCTCTCCACCTCTCCCACTCTCCATTCCAACCCCTCTCCCCTCCATCCTTCTGGTTCTACCTCTCTCTCTACCCTCCCACTCTCCATTCCAACCCCTCTCCCTCCATCCTTCTGTTTCTCACCTCTCTCTCTACCCTCCCCTCTCCCATTCCAACCCCCTCTCCCTCTCCATCCTTCTGTTTCTACCTCTCTCTCTACCCTCCCCCTCTCCATTCCAACCCCTCTCCCTCCATCCTTCTGTTTCTACCTCTCTCCCTCTCTACCCTCCCCACTCCTCCATTCCAACCCCTCTCCCTCCATCCTTCTGTTTCTACCTCTCTCTACCTCCCCACTCCATTCCAACCCCTCTCCCTCCATCCTTCTGTTTCTACCTCTCTCTACCCTCCTTCCATTCCAACCCCTTCCTCCATCCTTCTGTTTCTACCTCTCTCTCTACCCCTCCCACCATTCCAACCCCCTCTCCCTCCATCCTTCTGTTTCTACCTCTCTCTACCCTCCCCACTCTCCATTCCAACCCCTCTCCCTCCATCCTTCTGTTTCTACCTCTCTACCCTCCCCACTCTCCATTCCAGACCCCTCTCCCTCCATCCTTCTGTTTCTACCTCTCTCTCTACCCTCTCCCATTCCAACCCCTCTCTCCCTCCATCCTTCTGTTTCTACCTCTCCTCCTCACCCTCCCCACCTCTCCATTCCAACCCCTCTCCCCTCCATCCTTCTGTTTAACTACCACCTCTCTACTCTCCCCACTCTCCATTCCAACCTCTCTCCCTCCATCCTTCTGTTTCTACCTCTCCTCTCTACCCTCCCCACTCTCCATTCCAACCCCTCTCCCTCCATCCTTCTGTTTCTACCTCTCTCTCTACCCTCCCCACTCTCCATTCCAACCCCTCTCCCTCCATCCTTCTGTTTCTACCTCTCTCTACCCTCCCCACTCTCCATTCCAACCCCTCTCCCCTCCATCCTTCTGTTTCTACCTCTCTCTCTACCCTCCCCACTCTCCAATTTCCAACCCCTCTCCCTCCATCCTTCTGTTTCTACCTCTCTCTCTACCCTCCCACTCTCTCCATTCCAACCCCTCTCCCTCCATCCTTCTGTTTCACCTCTCTCTCTACCCTCCCACTCCTCCATTCCAACCCCTCTCCCTCCATCCTTCTGTTTCTACCTCTCCTCTACCCTCCCCATTCCAACCCCTCTCCCTCCATCCTTCTGTTTCTACCTCTCTCTCTACCCTCCCACTCTCCATTCCAACCCCTCTCCCCTCCATCCTTCTGTTTCTACCTCTCTCTACCCTCCCCACTCTCATTCCAACCCCTCTCCCTCCATCCTTCTGGTTTCTACCTCTCTCTCTACCCTCCCCACTCTCCATTCCAACCCCTCTCCCTCCATCCTTCTGTTTCTACCTCTCTCTCTACCCTCCCCCTCTCATTCCAACCCCTCTCCCTCCATCCTTCTGTTTCTACCTCTCTCTACCCTCCCCACTCTCCATTTCCAACCCCTCCCTCCATCCTTCTGTTTCTACCTCTCTCCTCTACCCTCCCCACTCTCCATTCCAACCCCTCTCCCTCCATCCTTCTGTTTCTACCTCAACTACCTCAACCCTCCCCTTACTCGGTTACCCTTTTATACCCTCCCTACTGTCACTTTTTTTACTTCTCTCTTTTTTTCTCCTCATTTACTTTTTTTTTTAAAATAACACTTTTTGGGCTGTAATACTTTCACTGTAATTCTACACTTTTGTATCCCATTCCCAATAAAATTTGATTTCAACCCCTTTCATTTCATTTGATTTGGTTTCTACCTCTCTCTCTCACCCTCCCACTCTCCATTCCAACCCCCTCTCCCTCCATCCTTCTGTTTCTACCTCTCTCTCTACCCTTCCCACTCTCCATTCCAACCCCTCTCCCTCCATCCTTCTGTTTCTACCTCTCTCTCTACCCTCCCCACTCTCCATTCCAACCCCTTCTCCTCCATCCTTCTGTTTCTACCTCTCTCTCTACCCTCCCACTCTCCATTCCAACCCCTCTCCCTCCATCCTTCTGTTTCTACCTCTCTCTCACCCTCCCCCATTCCAACCCCTCTCCCTCCATCCTTCTGTTTCTACCTCTCTCTCTACCCTCCCCACTCTCCATTCCAACCCCTCTCCCTCCATCCTTCTGTTTCTACCCCTCTCTCTCTACCCTCCCCACTCTCCATTCCAACCCCCCTCTCCCTCCATCCTTCTGTTTCTACCTCTCTCTCTACCCTCCCCTCTCCATTCCAACCCCTCTCCCTCCATCCTTCTGTTTCTACCTCTCTCTCTACCCTCCCCATTCCAACCCCTCTCCCTCCATCCTTCTGTTTCTACCTCTCTCTCTACCCTCCCCACTCTCCATTCCAACCCCTCTCCCTCCATCCTTCTGTTTCTACCTCTCTCTCTACCCTCCCCATTCCAACCCCTCTCCCTCCATCCTTCTGTTTCTACCTCTCTCTCTACCCTCCCCACTCCCCATTCCAACCCCTCTCCCTCCATCCTTCTGTTTCTACCTCTCTCTCTACCCCTCCCCCACTCTCCATTCCAACCCCCTCTCCCTCCATCCTTCTGTTTCTACCTCTCTCTCTACCCTCCCCATTCCAACCCCTCTCCCTCCATCCTTCTGTTTCTACCTCCTCTCTACCCTCCCCACTCTCCATTCCAACCCCCTCTCCCTCCATCCTTCTGTTTCTACCTCTCTCTCTACCCTCCCCATTCCAACCCCTCTCCCTCTATCCTTCTGTTTCTACCTCTCTCTCTACCCTCCCCCACTCTCATTCCAACCCTCTCCCTCCATCCTTCTGTTTCTACCTCTCTCTCACCCTCCCACTCTCCGATTCCAACCCCTCCCTCCATCCTTCTGTTTCTACCTCTCTCTACCCTCCCCACTATTCCAACCCCTCTCCCTCCATCCTTCTGTTTCTACCTCTCTCTCCTACCCTCCCCACTCTCCATTCCAACCCCCTCTCCCTCCATCCTTCTGTTTCTACCTCTCTCTCTACCCTCCCCACTCTCCATTTCCAACCCCTCTCCCTCCATCCTTCTGTTTCTACCTCTCTCTACCCTCCCCACTCTCCATTCCAACCTCTCCCTCCATCCTTCTGTTTCTACCTCTCTCTCTACCCTCCCCATTCCAACCCCTCTCCCTCCATCCTTCTGTTTCTACCTCTCTCTCTCTACCCTCCCACTCTCTCCATTCCAACCCCTCTCCCTCATTCTTCTGTTTCTACCTCTCTCTACCCTCCCCATTCTCCATTCCAACCCCTCTCCCTCCATCCTTCTGTTTCTACCTCTCTCTCTACCCTCCCCACTCTCCATTCCAACCCCTCTCCCTCCATCCTGTTTATCTCTCGTGACAGAGACTAAAGGAACAGATGGGACTCCATTTGCTGACACCTCCTACTATTTCTCAATGTGCTAAAACGTACACAACCACGAAGTGTGTATATCTGTGTGTGTGTGACAGACTACAAGTGACTACATTCAACTTTGTGGGACTTGGAGTGTACGATGTGTGTACTGTTGTGAGAATCTTAATTCCATGGGACCATGTAGATTGCTATTGAGTGTGAGAGATTCTATTTACAGTAGATGACAGATGATGTGATGTTATGACGCATGTACTATATTACCGTAACTACTGCCTTAAAAAAGTTAATGAATAACAACTTTATGACCATCTCTCTGCAGACTGGAAGCCCAGGAAGCAGATGCTCAATATGATGTATTACTGGACTATTGGCAGTCGGATGGCAATCCTAAATGAATTGAAATTGGGGATTTGGGAAATTAGTATTGGACAGAAAAAGCTGCATTAAGACAATGGTCTGTTATCAGTTAGCACTAGCGCTACTGAAGTTTAAAACTGGAGCCTAGTGGGAGAGAGAAAGAGAGAGGAGGATGACAGGAAGAAAGAATTGGCCATGTCACATGGTTTAACCTAACTATACATTTCTGTAGTTTGATTATTTATTGTGCATTCATTGCCTCAGAACCAATTTATGCTTGATCCGATAATGTGGTGTGGAGGCACCGTATGGATGGCGTGATGCCATCGCTGAGCCTCCGGAGGAACGCAGAGCCAACTTGAGCTCCGTATCTCATCGCGTGCGCCATCTCAAAATGATGTAACAATGCGGGAGGGCTCTGTATAGCTCCGCGTTGACATGATTGGTTGGCGGTAGGTGATGGCGGAGGTCCTGCAGCAACACAAACCGCCTTCCTTGACAACAGCTCTGTGATGCTCCACGAAGCAAAATAAATAAGAATGATTTCTGCAGAGTCAGTATCACCGTGAACGCTGCACGCCAACGTCAGATTGACCATGTAGAGTTTTTTTAATCAGCGAGCAACAGTTTGCGTTGCACTGTTATCCGACGTCTGCGTTGGCCGTGCAGCATTTACGGATATACGGCCTCAGCAGAAGTCAGGGCATTCTTACTTCTTGCGCTTCGCCGAACAGCGCAGAGCTGTTGTTAAGGAAGTGAGTTTGTGTTTATACAGGACATCCCGCCCCCACCTACCATCAACCAATCATGTCAATGCAGAGCTATACGGAGCCCAACAGGGGGCACACAGCGATTAGGCACGAACCAGGCAGGAAGATCGGACCGTGGAGAAGATGGAGGAAACTGCTAGCGAGTCGGATGAAGCTAACAGTGCAGAAGGTGAGAATGAGTCTGTTACCATGGCGAAGAGAAAGAGAAACAAGAGCAGTAAAGCTGTGGTGGAAAACAGGAAACCACTAGACTCGCTTTTAGTCGGAGGCAGGGTTTTGGATCAATGCTACTTGGGAAATCCGTTTAAAGTCTTGAGGAAAATCTGGAATGTGTTGGAGGAAAGTGTGGAGTCGGTGAGAGTCACAGGAAGTGGTCTTATTTTGATTTTTTTGTGTGTCTGCGAAGCAGAAAAATATGTTTTATGATTCAAAAAGATATCGGAGTGGAATGTTTCCTGTATGAATTTCCGTAGCCGGGCGCCTATCAAGGGGGTTATTTCTGGAGTGGTTGGTGCACGTCTACTGGCCTGTATGGTGGAGGGAGAAAATACATTCACTTCATCAATGCTACTGTTCTTTGATGAAGAGCCTCTCCCTTCTCATATAAAGGTAGGATTCATGAGATACCCTGTAAGAGCTTTTGTGCACAAGCCCCTTCAGTGTCATCAATGTAAAAGATTTGGTCGTGTGTCAAGAAGGGAAGAGTATCATATGCCAGATGAAGCACAGTGGAGGTGAACATGCGCCTGCATTCCTGGAGTGCCCTGTTAGGGTGAAGGAGAATGAGGTGGTAAGGGTAGGGAGTGCCCTGTTGGGGGTGAAGGAGAATGAGGTGGAAGGGTAAGGAGTGCCCTGTTAGGGTGAAGGAGAATGAGTTGGCAAGGGTAAGGAGTGCCCTGTTAGGGTGAAGGAGAATGAGGTGGCAAGGGTAAGGGAGTGCCCTGTTAGGGTGAAGGAGAATGAGGTGGTAAGGGTAAGGAGTGCCCTGTTAGGGTGAAGGAGAATGAGGTGGCAAGGGTAAGGGAGTGCCCTGTTAGGGGTGAAGGAGAATGAGGTGGGAAGGGTAAGGAGTGCCCTGTTAGGGTGAAGGAGAATGAGGTGGCAAGGGTAAGGAGTGCCCTGTTAGGGTGAAGGAGAATGAGGTGGCAAGGGTAAGGAGTGCCCTGTTAGGGTGAAGGAGAATGAGGTGGCAAGGGTAAGGGAGTGCCCTGTTAGGGTGAAGGAGGAATGAGGTGGCAAGGGTAAGAGTGCCCTGTTAGGGTGAAGGAGAATAGGTGGCAAAGGTAAGGGAGTGCCCTGTTAGGGTGAAGGGAATGAGGTGGCAAGGGTAAGGAGTGCCCTGTTAGGGGTGAAGGAGAATGAGGTTGAAGGGTAAGAGTGCCCTGTTAGGGTGAAGGAGAATGAGTTGGTAAGGGTAAGGAGTGCCCTGTTAGGGTGAAGGAGAATGAGGTGGGAAGGGTAAGGAGTGCCCTGTTAGGGTGAAGGAGAATGAGGTGGTAAGGGTAAGGAGTGCCCTGTTATGGTGAAGGAGAATGAGTTGGTAAGGGTAAGGAGTGCCCTGTTAGGGGTGAAGGAGAATGAGGTATAGGGGGTAAGGAGTGCCCTGTTAGGGTGAAGGAGAATGAGGTGGGAAGGGTAAGGAGTGCCCTGTTAGGGGTGAAGGGAGTGAGGTGGAAGGGTAAGGGGGATGCCCTGTTAGGGTGAAGGAGAATGAGGTGGTAAGGGTAAGGAGTGCCTGTTAGTGAAGGAGAAATGAGGTGGCAAGGGTGGGAGTGCCCTGTTAGGGTGAAGGAGAATGGGTGGTAAGGGTAAGGAGTGCCCTGTTAGGGTGAAGGAGAATGAGGTGGGAGGGTAAGAGTGCCCTGTTAGTGAAGGAGAATGAGTTGGTAAGGGTAAGGAGTGCCCTGTTAGGGTTAAGGAGAATGAGGTGGCAAGGGTAAGGAGTGCCCTGTTAGGGTGAAGGAGAATGAGGTGGTAAGGGTAAGGAGTGCCCTGTTATGGTGAAGGAGAATGAGTTGGTAGGAGGGTAAGGAGTGCCCTGTTAGGGTGAAGGAGTGAGGTGGCAAAGGGTAAGGAGTGCCCTGTTAGGGTGAAGGAGAATGAGGTGCTAGGGTAAGGAGTGCCCTGTTAGGGTGAAGGAGAATGAGTTGGCAAGGGTAAGGAGTGCCCTGTTAGGGTGAAGGGAGAATGAGGTGGCAAGGGTAAGGAGTGCCCTGTTAGGGTGAAGGAGAATGAGGTGTGCAGGTAAGGAGTGCCCTGTTAGGGTGAAGGAGAAATGAGGTGGCAAGGGGTAAGGAGTGCCCTGTTAGGGTGAAGGAGAATGAGGTGGCAAGGGTAAGGAGTGCCCTGTTAGGATGAAGGGGAGAATGAGGTGGCAAGGGAGGGAGTGCCCTGTTAGGGTGAAGGAGAATGAGGTGGCAAGGGTAAAGGAGTGCCTGTTAGGGTGAAGGAGAATGAGGTGGCAAGGGTAAGGAGTGCCCTGTTAGGGTGAAGGAGAATGAGGTGGCAAAGGGTAAGGAGTGCCCTGTTAGGGGTGAAGAGAGAATGAGGTGGCAAGGGCTAAGGAGTGCCCTGTTAGGGTGAAGGAGAATGAGGTGGGAAGGGTAAGGGAGTGCCCTGTTAGGGTGAAGGAGAATGAGGTGGCAAGGGTAAGGAGTGCCCTGTTAGGGAGAAGGAGAATGAGGTGGTAAGGGTAAGGAGTGCCCTGTTAGGGTGAAGGGAGAATGAGGTGGCAAGGGTAAGGAGTGCCCTGTTAGGGGTGAAGGAGAATGAGGTGGCAAGGGTAAGTGAGTGCCCTGTTAGGGGTGAAGGAGAATGAGGTGGCAAGGGTAAGGAGTGCCCTGTTAGGGTGAAGGAGAATGAGGTGGCAAGGGTAAGGAGGCCCTGTTAGGGTGAAGAAGAATGAGGTGGCAAGGGTAAGGAGTGCCCTGTTAGGGTGAAGGAGAATGAGGTGGGAAGGGTAGGAGTGCCCTGTTAGGGTGAAGGAGAATGAGGTGGCAAGGGTAAGGAGTGCCCTGTTAGGGAGAAGGAGAATGAGGTGGTAAGGGTAAGAGTGCCCTGTTAGGGGTGAAGGAGAATGAGGTGGCAAGGGTAGGAGTGCCCTGTTAGGGTGAAGGAGAATGAGGTGGCAGGGGTAAGGAGTGCCTGTTAGGGTGAAGGAGAATGAGGTGGTGGGGGTAAGGGAGTGCCCTGTTAGGGTGAAGGGAGAATGAGGTGGTAAGGGTAAGGAGTGCCCTGTTAGGTGAAGGAGAATGAGGTGGTAAGGGTAAGGAGTGCCCTGTTAGGGGTGAAGGAGAATGAGGTGGGAAGGGTAAGGGAGTGTCCTGTTAGGGTGAAGGAGAATGAGGTGGTAAGGGAGTGCCCTGTTAGGGTGAAGGAGAAATGAGGTGGCAAGGGTAAGGAGTGCCCTGTTAGGTGAAGGAGAATGAGGTGGCAAGGGTAAGGAGTGCCCTGTTAGGGTGAAGGAGAATGAGGTGGCAGGGGTAGGAGTGCCCCTGTTAGGGTGAAGGGAGAATGAGGTGGCAAGGGTAAGGAGTGCCCTGTTAGGTGAAGGAGAATGAGGTGGGAAGGTAAGGAGTGCCCTGTTAGGGTGAAGGAGAATGAGGTGGCAAGGGTAAGGAGTGCCCTGTTAGGGTGAAGGAGAATGATGTGGGAGGGTAAGGGAGTGCCTGTTAGGGTGAAGGAGAGATGAGGTGGCAAGGGTAAGGAGTGCCCTGTTAGGGTGAAGGAGAATGAGGTGGCAAGGGTAAGGAGTGCCCTGTTAGGGTGAAGGAGAATGGGTGAGGTGGTAAGGAGTGCCCTGTTAGGGGTGAAGGAGGATGTGGCAAGGGTAAGGAGTGCCCTAATAGGGTGAAGGAGAATGAGGTTCATAAGGGTAGGGAGTGCCCTGTTAGGGTGAAGGAATGAGGTGGCAAGGGTATGAGTGCCCTGTTAGGGTGAAGGAGAAATGAGGTGGCGCAAGGGTAAGGAGTGCCCTGTTAGGGTGAAGGAGAATGAGGTGGGAAGGGTGAGTGCCCTGTTAGGGTGAAGGAGAATGAGGTGGCAAGGGTAAGGAGTGCCCTGTTAGGGAGAAGGAGAATTAGGTGGTAAGGGAAGGAGTGCCCTGTTAGGGTGAAAGAGCACTTGGAGGTGGCAAGGGTAAGGGAGTGCCCTGTTAGGGGTGAAGGAAGGATAATGAGGTGGCAAGGTGGGGGAGTGCCCTGTTAGGGGTGAAGGAGAATGAGGTGGTAAGGGTAAGGAGTGCCCTGTTAGGTGTGAAGGAGAATGAGGTGGTGGGTGGAGAGTGCCCTGTTAGGGTGAAGGGAATGAGGTGGTGGAGGTGGAGTGTCCTGTTAGGGTGAAGGAGAATGAGGTGGTAAGGAGTGCCCTGTTAGGGTGAAGGAGAATGAGGTGGCAAGGGTAAGGAGTGCCCTGTTAGGGGTGAAGGAGAATGAGGTGGCAAGGGTAAGGGAGATGCCCTGTTACGGTGAAGGAGTGAGGTGGCAGGGTAAGGAGTGCCCTGTTAGGGGTGAAGGAGAATGATGTGGGAAGGGTAAGGAGTGCCCTGTTAGGGAGAGAGGAGAATGAGGTGGGAAGGGTAAGGAGTGCCCTGTTAGGGTGAAGGAGAATGAGGTGGGAAGGGTGAGGGAGTGCCCTGTTAGGGTGAAGGGAGAATGAGGTGGCAAGGGTAAGGAGTGCCCTGTTAGGTGAAGGAGAATGAGGTGGTAAGGGTAGAGAGTGCCATGTTAGGGTGAAGGAGAATGAGGTGGTAAGGGTAAGGAGTGCCCTGTTAGGGTGAAGGAGAATGAGGTGGCAAGGGTAAGGAGTGCCCTGTTAGGGTGAAGGAGAATGAGGTGGTAAGGGTAGGAGTGCCCTGTTAGGGTGAAGGAGAATGAGGTGGTAAGGGTAAGGAGTGCCATGTTAGGGTGAAGGAGAATGAGGTGGTAAGGGTAAGGAGTGCCTGTTAGGGTGAAGGAGAGATGAGGTGGCAAGGGTAAGGGAGTGCCCTGTTAGGAGTGAGAGGAGAATGAGGTGGTAAGGGTAAGGAGTGCCCTGTTAGGGTGAAGGAGGGAATGAGGTGGTAAGGGTAAGGAGTGCCCTGTTAGGGTGAAGGAGAATGAGTTGGTAAGGGTAAGGGTGCCCTGTTAGGGTGAAGGAGAATGAGGTGGGAAGGTAAGGAGTGCCCTGTTAGGGTGAAGGAGAATGAGGTGGTAGGGTAAGGAGTGCCCTGTTATGGTGAAGGAGAATGAGTTGGTAAGGGTAAGGAGTGCCCTGTTAGGGTGAAGGGAGAATGAGGTGGGAAGGGTAGGAGTGCCCTGTTAGGGTGAAGGAGAATGAGGTGGCAAGGGTAAGGAGTGCCCTGTTAGGGTGAAGGAGAATGAGGTGGGAAGGGTAAGGAGTGCCCTGTTAGGGTGAAGGAGAATGAGGTGGTAAGGGTAAGGAGTGCCCTGTTAGGGTGAAGGAGAATGAGGTGGTAAGGGTGAGGAGTGCCCTGTTAGGGTGAAGGAGAATGAGGTGGTAAGGGTAAGGAGTGCCCTGTTAGGGTGAAGGAGAATGAGGTGGGAAGGGTAAGGAGTGCCCTGTTAGGGTGAAGGAGAATGAGTTGGTAAGGGTAAGGAGTGCCCTGTTAGGGTGAAGGAGAATGAGGTGGGAAGGGTAAGGAGTGCCCTGTTAGGGAGTAGGAGAATGAGGTGGGAAGGGTAAGGAGTGCCCTGTTAGGGTGAAGGAGAATGAGGTGGGAAGGGTAAGGAGTGCCCTGTTAGGGTGAAGGAGAATGAGGAGGGAAGGGTAAGGAGTGCCCTGTTAGGGTGAAGGAGAATGAGGTGGTAAGGGTAAGGAGTGTCCAGCCTGTCTCCTATCTGGAGGCGGTGAGAAGATTGGAAGGAACGAGGGGTGCGGAAGACAACGGTAGTGGAGCCACCAGGACCACTGGAGGTTTCCCATCAACCCAGGGATCGTGAAATGCGACATGTTAAAATGCTGGACTTTGTATTATTTATTGTAATGGTCATAAACTGTACAGCACAAGCGGAGAAGAAGTCTAAGAAAATTGGAATTATTGTGAATGCCGCTGAAAGTTTTTGGGGTCTTTGTGATTTCACAGCTGAGGCCGTGCAAGAAATCCTGTCGGTGAATGTACCGCCATCGTAGGGATGTATTTTGGAGTGGACTGTGATTGGGATGGGTTTTCTTAGTTAACGTGTTTTATTTTGTATGATTTCGTTTTCCCCCGTTCCCGCAATGGTTTTTTAGTTTATTTTTCAATACCCCGTCCAGCTGGTGGCGGTAATGGCCCATTAACATTAGATGCCAACTACCATTAAACCCCATCGAAGAAGATGAAGGTACTGAGCTCAATTTGGCTCCGCAATTGCGTCACACATTCATATGGAGCCTCCTCCACATTTTGGGATCAAGCAATAAATTGGCTTTTAGACTGCCCCTACACAAACGCTCTCTCGTATCTGCACCCTGATCTCTCCATACAGTCGATGTCAAGACAACATGCACTACAGTGAAGTCTGCAGTTGAACGTGTTACCGAAACCAGCCTACCAGTAACTCTGAAACAATGTTTAGACTTTTCTTAAGACCTAGTTTAAATTAGGCCTACTGACAGATTAGGACATTTGAATTGAGGTTTTAAAAGAAGCATGCAGGCGTTGAGTATTTTATTTTCGAAAGAGGCAGTTGGCTAGTTTCACTTTAATCTGTGGTTATTTAGATAAATCCCTCACTGATGGATATCCCAGACATGTTGGCTTAATTAAAAGCTAAATCAAATTAAAGATGGACTATATTTATATAAATTGGATGACATAACTTAACAAACACTGAGTTATGGGTGTTTCTGTAATATGAAATGTATCGGCGTTCGAGTTGGCAAATCCTACAGTTGACCCGAGATCAACAAGTAGCCACTATGTAGTAGGTGCCTGCTCTCACTGACCTAGAAGGCGCTATCAACACAGCAACTAATGGATCAAAAACGGACATTACATGTTACAATGTAGCAGTAAAGATATGAGGGCGGCGGGTAATTCTAGGCATGAAGTCTACAAAGTAACCAAATCTGCTTTATTAACGAAAGTAGCCATGAGTGGCAAAATTCTGCCGTCATGGCACCTATGGAAATATTTCTTACCACACCATTCCATAGGCGCCCTCGCCGATATAGGAGAGATTGTGGTAGCGAGGCCCGACATCGAAGGCCTGTCCTCGGACCAACTCAGCGCCCGATCCGGGGTTGGGGCCACTGGCAGATACCGCAGCTGTCGCCATTGTGAAAACTAGCTGTCTTTTTACACGTTCTCCACAGCCAGAAAGAAAGGGAAAATCCGAAAAGTCACCGCTGTAATAACGTTGTGCAACACAGTGAGACTTTCTGAAGTCCTCAGTAACTGCGAAAGCGAGTAAGAAAAGTGATTTGTCCGCTCCTCGGCGATATAATGTGTACAAAGGCTGGTTCCACTGACTGCGGTATGCTAGCTACAGTAAGTCCATAGGTGTATTCATTACGCCAATTCTGTTGCTAAATGTTTCGTCTGTTGCTAAACGTTTTGCAACAGAAAGCGTTTACTCCCAACGTAAAACGTTTTGCAACGAAAACGAGAGTTTCTATTGGACAAATTCAGGTAGGTCCCGCCCCGTTTCGTTCCGTTTGCTCTGTTTGCTTCTTTTTAAACGGTAAACTGTTTCCGTTGCAAGACATAATGAATACACCTCAGAGCTGAGCGGAGCCAGAGCAAGGCTACTGCAGGAAATAACGGAGTGCGTCATGTGATCAAGGAGGCAAGACAAGATTGACTGCCTAGTTGTGAGAAGATCTCAACATCACATGGATAAATCAAACTCATTATAACACAAATTACCTTTGTCTACAGATTAGGCCCATGAAGATGAAGGCTACGAGGTATAACCCTTTAGGATAATATCAGATAATCTTACACGCAGGTCCATATTTAGTGCATGACTGCAAATTATAGACTGACATGATTTAACTACAACCCACTGTTCTCCATAATGAGCATGTATTATTGTGGATTATCGTGATGATAATCTGAGATTATTGCATCATTATGAGTGGTTAATCTCCAATCTTCAGGTTGATTGGACATTGATCTTTTTTCTTACAGATCTCAGAGGAAAAACTATTTCCACTTTAACCCATTTTTAGTTTTTTATTTAACCTTTATTTAACCAGGTAAGCCAGTTGAGAACAAGTTCTCATTTACAACTGCGACCTGGCCAAGATAAAGCAAAGCAGTGCGATAAAAACAACAACACAGAGTTACATATGGGGTAAAACAAAACATAAAGTAAAAAATACAACAGTAAATATATATATACAGTGTGTGCAAATGTAGTAAATTATGGAGGTAAGGCAATAAATAGGCCATAGTGCAAAATAATTACAATTTAGTATTAACACGGGAATGATAGATGTGCAAAAGATGATGTGCAAATAGAGATACTGGGGTGCAAATGAGCAAAATAAATAACAATATAGGGATGAGGTAGTTGGGTGGGCTAATTTCAGATGGGCTGTGTACAGGTGCAGTGATCGGTAAGGTGCTCTGACAACTGATGCTTAAAGTTAGTGAGGAGATAAGAGTCTCCAGCTTCAGAGATTTTTGCAATTCGTTCCCGTCATTGGCAGCAGAGAACTGGAAGGGAATGGCGTGCCAAAGGAGGTGTTGGCTTTGGGGATGACCAGTGAGATATACCTGCTGGGCGCAGACTACGGGTGGGTGTTACTATGGTGACCAGTGAGCTAAGATAAGATGGGGATTTGCCTAGCAGTGATTTATAGATGACCTGGAGCCAGTGGGTTTGGCGACGAATATGTAGTGAGGGCCAGCCAACAAGAGCGTACAGGTCACAAAGGTGGGTAGTACTCCTGAGTGGCGCAGTGGTCTAAGGCACTGCATCGCGAGTGCTAGCTGTGCCACTAGAGATCCTGGTTTGAATCCAGGCTCTGTCGTAGCCGGCCGTGACCGGGGAGACCCATGGGGCGGCGCGCGAATTGGCCCAGCGTCGTCCAGGGTAGGGAGGGAATGGCCGGCAGGGATGTAGCTCAGTTGATAGAGCATGGTGTTTGCAACGCCAGGGTTGTGGGTTCGATTCCCACAGGGGTATGAAAAAAAATAATGTAAGTCGCTCTGGATAAGAGCGTCTGCTAAATGACAAAAATGTAAATGTAGTACAGTGGGGAGAACAAGTATTTGATACACTGCCGATTTTGCAGGTTTTCCTACTCACAGTGCAACTAAGGAGTGGCTCCATAAGAAGCATCTCAAGGTCCTGGGTGGCTCTAGCCAGTATTTGGAGGGAGCTGAAAGTCCGTATTGCCCAGCGACAGCCCCGAACCTGAAGGATCTGGAGAAGGTCTGTATGGAGGAGTGGGCCAAAATCCCTGCTGCAGTGTGTGCAAACCTGGTCAAGACCTACAGGAAACGTATGATCTCTGTAATTGCAAACAAAGGTTTCTGTACCAAATATTAAGTTCTGCTTTTCTGATGTATCAAATACTTATGTCATGCAATGAAATGCAAATTAATTACTTAAAAATCATACAATGTGATTTTCTGGATTTTTGTTTTAGATTCCGTCTCTCACAGTTGAAGTGTACCTATGATAAAATGACAGACCTCTACATGCTTTGTAAGTAGGAAAACCTGCAAAATCGGCAGTGTATCAAATACTTGTTCTCCCCCACTGTATATGGGGCTTTGGTGACAAAACGGATGGCACTGTGATAGACTACATCCAATTTGCTGAGTAGAGTGTTGGAAGCTATTTTGTAAATGACATCGCCAAAGTCAAGGATCGGTAGGATAGTCAGTTTTACGAGGGCATGTTTGGCAGCATGAGTGAAGGAGGCTTTGTTCGCGAAATAGGAAGCCGATTCTAGATCTAACTTTTAATTGGAGATGCTTAATGTGAGTCTGGAAGGAGAGTTTACAGTCTAACCAGACACCTAGGTATTTGTAGTTGTCCACATACTCTAGGTCAGACCCGCCGAGTAGTGATTCTAGTCGGGTGGGTGGGTGCAAGCAGCGATCGGTTGAAGAGCATGCATTTAGTTTTACTAGTGTTTAGAGCAGTTGGAGGCTACTGAAGGAGTGTTGTATGGCATTGAAGCTCGTTTGGAGGTTTGTTAACACAGTGTCCAATGAAGGGCCAGATGTATACAAAATGGTGTCGTCCACATAGAGGTGGATCCGAGCGTCACCAACAGCAAGAGCGACATCATTGATATACATAGAGAATAGAGTCGGCCCGAGAATTGAACCCTGTGGCACCCCCATAGAGACTGCCAGAGGTCCAGACAACAGGCCCTTCGATTTGACACATTGAACTCTATCTGAGAAGTAGTTGGTGAACCAGGCGAGGCAGTCATTTGAGAAACCAAGGCTATTTAGTCTGCCAATAAGAATGCGGTGGTTGACAGAGTCGAAAGCCTTGGCCAGGTCAATGAAAGACGGCTGCACAGTACTGTCTATTATTGATCGCGGTTATAATATTGTTTAGGACCTTGGCGTGGCTGAGGTGCACCCATGACCAGCTCGAACCGGATTACAAGCAGAGAAGGTACGGTGGGATTCGAAATGGTCGGTGATCTGTTTGTTAACGTGGCTTTCAAATACTTTCGAAAGCAGGGCAGGATGGATATAGGTCTGTAACAGTTTGGATCTAGAGTGTCACCCCCTTTGAAGAGGGGGATGACCGCGGCAGCTTTCCAATCTCTGGGGATTTCAGGCGTTACAGAAAGAGAGGTTGAACAGGCTAGTAATAGGGGTGCGACAATTTCGGCAGCTAATTTTGGGAAATTCATCAACAGATGAATGACCCTGTCCAGAAACAGCCCCTAGGAGGCCTACTTGTGTAGATCTGATTGGACAGGTATAAGCAACAGGGATGTAGCCCCGCCCTCAAAAATACAAGATGGAAGTTCTGCTTATTATACTCTCTGATCTACGAGCACCCAGCACCCAGGACCCAGGACCCAGGACCCAGGACCCAGGACCCAGGACCCAGCACCCAGGACCCAGGACCCAGGACCCAGGACCCAGGACCCAGGACCCAGGACCCAGGACCCAGGACCCAGCACCCAGCACCCAGCACCCAGCACCCAGCACCCAGCACCCAGGACCCAGGACCCAGGACCCAGGACCCAGCACCCAGGACCCAGGACCCAGGACCCAGGACCCAGGACCCAGCACCCAGGACCCAGGACCCAGCACCCAGGACCCAGGACCCAGGACCCAGGACCCAGGACCCAGGACCCAGCACCCAGCACCCAGCACCCAGGACCCAGGACCCAGGACCCAGCACCCAGGACCCAGGACCCAGGACCCAGGACCCAGGACCCAGGACCCAGGACCCAGGACCCAGGACCCAGGACCCAGCACCCAGGACCCAGGACCCAGCACCCAGGACCCAGGACCCAGGACCCAGGACCAGGACCCAGCACCCAGGACCCAGGACCCAGGACCCAGGACCCAGCACCCAGGACCCAGGACCCAGGACCCAGGACCCAGGACCCAGGACCCAGCACCCAGCACCCAGCACCCAGGACCCAGGACCCAGCACCCAGGACCCAGGACCCAGGACCCAGGACCCAGGACCCAGGACCCAGGACCCAGGACCCAGCACCCAGGACCCAGGACCCAGCACCAAGGACCCAGGACCCAGGACCCAGGACCCAGGACCGGGTCTATGGTTGTCTGAACAGAATAGTGGTCACAGAGAAAATGTGGCAGTTTGTGCAGCATGCATTTTGTGCTGTGTGCGTCTATATTGGAAAACAAACATACAGGTACAGTGGGGAGAACAAGCATTTGATACACTGCCGATTTTGCAGGTTTTCCTACTTACAAAGCATGTAGAGGTCTGTAATTTTTATCATAGGTACACTTCAACTGTGAGAGACGGAATCTAAAACAAAAACCCAGAAAATCACATTGTATGATTTTTAAGTAATTAATTTGCATTTTTATTGCATGACATAAGTATTTGATACATCAGAAAAGCAGAACTTAATATTTGGTACAGAAACCTTTGTTTGCAATTACAGAGATCATCGTTTCCTGTAGGTCTTGACCAGGTTTGCACACACTGCAGCAGGGATTTTGGCCCACTCCTCCATACAGACCTTCTCCAGATCCTTCAGGTTTCGGGGCTGTCGCTGGGCAATACGGACTTTCAGCTCCCCTCCAAAGATTTTCTATTGGGTTCAGGTCTGGAGACTGGCTAGCCACTCCAGGACCTTGAGATGCCTCTTACGGACACTCCTTAGTTGCCCTGGCTGTGTGTTTGGTCGTTGTCATGCTGGAGGACCCAGCCACGACCCATCTTCAATGCTCTTACTGAGGAAGGAGGTTGTTGGCCAAGATCTCGCGATACATGGCCCCATCCATCCTCCCCTCAATACGGTGCAGTCGTCCTGTCCCCTTTGCAGAAAAGCATCCCCAAAGAATGATGTTTCCCACCTCCATGCTTCACGGTTGGGATGGTGTTCTTGGGGTTGTACTCACTCCTTCTTCTTCCTCCAAACACGGCGAGTGGAGTTTAGACCAAAAAGCTATATTTTTGTCTCATCAGACCACATGACCTTCTCCCATTCCTCCTCTGTATCATCCAGATGGTCATTGGCAAACTTCAGACGGGCCTGGACATGCGCTGGCTTGAGCAGGGGACCTTGCGTGCGCTGCAGTTTTCCATGACAGCGTAGTGTTTACTTATGGTTTTCTTTGAGACTGTGGTCCCAGCTCTCTTCAGGTCATTGACCAGGTCCTGCTGTGTAGTTCTGGGCTGATCCCTCACCTTCCTCATGATCATTGATGCCCCACGAGGTGAGATCTTGCATGGAGCCCCAGACCGAGGGTGATTGACTGTCATCTTGAACTTCTTCCATTTTCTAATAATTGCGCCAACAGTTGTTGCCTTCTCACCAAGCTGCTTGCCTATTGTCCTTTAGCCCATCCCAGACTTGTGCAGGTCTACAATTTTATCCCTGATGTCCTTACACATCTCTCTGGTCTTGGCCATTGTGGAGAGGTTGGAGTCTGTTTGATTGAGTGTGTGGACAGGTGTCTTTTATACAGGTACACGAGTTCAAACAGGTGCAGTTAATACAGGTAATGAGTGGAGAACAGAGGCTTCTTAAAGAAAAACTAACAGGTCTGTGAGAGCGGAATTCTTACTGGTTGGTAGGTGATCAAATACTTATGTCATGCAATAAAATGCAAATTAATTACTTAAAAATCATACAATGTGATTTTCTGGATTTTTGTAAGTAGGAATACCTGCAAAATCGGCAGTGTATCAAATACTTGTTCTCCCCACTGTAGAAGAATGAATGTGGTCAAAGTCACAGGTAGTGGTTGGTTTTGCTGTGTACTGAACCATACATCTCTGCACCATTAGGCCTATGGCTCTGGCTGTACCTCGAGTTGGGGTAGCAGTTTATTTACCATGTTTAAACACACACAGTGAGACAACAGAATGATGACCCTGTGTGTCTTATAAGGCTCTCTGCTCCATCGGCAGGAAGCATGAGTCAGAGGTTAAAGGTTGACTAACACTATCTCACAGCACAGCAGCATCCTTGGTCCCCCCTACGGGAGGGCAGCTCCCACTCAGCCCAGTCCAAGCTCTTCTCTGTCCTGGCACCCCAATGGGAGGGCAGCTCCCCGCTCAGCTCAGTCTCCTGTAAGTCGCTCTGGATAAGAGCGTCTGCTAAATGACTAAAATGTAAATGTAAATGTAAGCTCAGTCCAAGCTCTTCTCTGTCCTGGCACCCCCAATAGTGGAACCAGCTTCTCCTGAAGCTAGGACAGCAGAGTCCCTGCCCATCTTCCCAAAACATCTGAAACCCTTCCTCTTCAAACAGTATCTTAAATAATCCTCCTCCTCACCTCGACCCCCCACCAAAAAAATATAATAATTAAAATAAATAAATAATTAAATACACTTAACCAGCACTTGCCCTTGACCCCCCCCACCCACCCCTTCCAGCTCTGTCTCTACTGACAGCTCCGTTATTGAGGAAAAGTACTTTCTATGCCTGTGATGTGTGATTGTCCCACCTAGCTATCTTCAGATGAATGCACTAACTGTAAGTCGCTCTGGATAAGAGTGTCTGCTAAATGACTCAAATGTAAATGTTTCATGAGCTGAAATAAAATATCCCAGAAATTGTCCATATGCACAAAAAGCTTATTTCTCTCAAATGTTGTGCACAAATTTGGTTACATCTCTGTTAGTGAGCATTTCTCCTTTGCCAAGATAATCCATCTACCTGACAGGTGTGGCATATCAAGAAGCTGATTAAATAGGTGCACCTTGTGCTGGGGACAATAAAAGGCCACTCTAAAATGTGCAGTTTTGTCACACAACACAATGTCACAGATGTCTCAAGTTTTGAGGCAGCGTGCAATTGGCATGCTGACTGCAGGAATGTCCACCAGAGCTGTTGCCAGATAATTGAATGTTAATTTCTCTACCTGATGTTAACGTTGTGAACAGACTGCTCCATGGTGGCGTGGGGTTATGGTATAGGCAGGCATAAACTACGGACAAAATTGCATTTTATCAATGGCAATTTGAATGCACAGAGATACCGTGATGAGATCCTGAGGCCCATTGTCGCGTGCCATTCATCCGCCACCATCACCTCATGTTTCAGCATGATAATGCACGGCCCCATGTCGCTGTTTATTATTTACAATTACAGACATTTAGCAGACGCTCTTATCCAGAGCGACTTATATGAGCAATTAGGGTTAAGTGCCTTGCTCAAGGGGCACATTGACAGATTTTTCACCTAGTCGGCTCGGGATTAGAACCAGCAACCTTTCGGTTACTGGCACAACGCTCTTAACCACTAAGCTACCCGCTGTCTATTATCTATGTATTGTCACTTTACCCCCTACCTACACGTACAAATTACCTTGACTAACCTGTACCCCGACATTGACTCGGTGCACTGTACCCCTGTATATAGCCTCGTTATTGTTATTTTATTGTGTTACTATTTATTTTATTTTTTACTTTAGTTTATTTGGTAAATATTTTCTTAACTCTATTTCTTGAACTGCATTGTTGGTTAAGGACTCGCAAGTAAGCATTTTACGGTAAGGTCTACACCTGTTGTATTCGGCGCATGTGACAAATACAATTTGATTTAATTTGATTTTTTATTTGATTTTAATTCAGAAAAATTCGTTGAAATTGTTGCATGTTGCGTTTAGATTTTTGTTCAGTATATACAGTCATGGTCAAAAGTTTTGAGAATGACACAAGTATTGGTTTTCACAAAGTTCGCTGCTTCAGTGTTATGAGATATTTTTGTCAGATGTTACTATGGTATACTGGTCCTCTGTAGCTCAGCTGGTAGAGCACGGTGCTTGATACGCCAAGGTAGTGGGTTGATCCCGGGACCACCCATACACAAAAAATGTATGCAGCATGACTGTAAGTCGCTTTGGATAAAAGCGTCTGCTAAATGGCATATTATTATTATTTACTGAAGTATAATTACAAGCATTCCATAAGTGTCAAAGGCTTTTATTGACAATTACATTACGTTTTTGCAAAGAGTCAATATTTGCAGTGTTGACCCTTCTTTTTCAAGACCTCTGCAATCCGCCCTGGCATGCTGTCAATTAACTTCTGGGCCACATCCTGACTGATGGCAGCCCATTCTTGCATAATCAATGCTTGGAGTTTGTCAGAATTTGTGGGGTTTTTTTTTTTGTCCACCCGCCTCTTGAGGATTGACCACAAGTTCTCAATGGGATTAAGGTCTGGGGAGTTTCCTGGCCATGGACCCAAAATGTAGATGTTTTGTTCCCCGAGCCACTTAGTTATCCCTTTTTCCTTGTGGCAAGGTGCTCCATCATGCTGGAAAAGGCATTGGTCGTCACCAAACTGTTCTTGGATGGTTGGGAGAAGTTGCTCTCGGAGGATGTGTTGGTACCATTCTTTATTCATGGCTGTGTTCTTTGGCAAAATTGTGAGTGAGCCCACTCCCTTGGCTGAGAAGCAACCCCACACATGAATGGTCTCAGGATGCTTTACTGTTGGTATGACACAGGACTGATGGTAGCACTCACCTTGTCTTCTCTGGACAAGCTTTTTTCCGGATGCCCCAAACAATCGGAAAGGGAATTCATCAGAGAAAATGACTTTACCCCAGTCCTCAGCAGTCCAATCCCTGTACCTTTTGCAGAATATCAGTCTGTCCCTGACGTTTTTCCTGGAGAGAAGTGGCTTCTTTGCTGCCCTTCTTGACACCAGGCCATCCTCCAAAAGTCTTCAGCCTCACTGTGCGTGCAGATGCACTCACATCTGCCTGCTGCCATTCCTGAGCAAGCTCTGCACTGGTGGTGCCCCGATCCCGCAGCTGAATCAACGTTAGGAGACGGTCCTGACGCTTGCTCGACATTCTTGGGCGCCCTGAAGCCTTCTTCACAAGAATTGAACCTCTCTCCTTGAAGTTCATGATGATCCGATAAATGGTTGATTTAGGTACAATCTTACTAGCAGCAATATCCTTGCCTGTGAAGCCCTTTTTGTGCAAAGCAATGATGACGGCACGTGTTTCCTTGCAGGTAACCATGGTTAACAGAGGAAGAACAATGATTTCAAGCACCACCCTCCTTTTAAAGCTTCCAGTCTGTTATTCTTACTCAATCAGCATGACAGAGTGATCTCAGCCTTGTCCTCGTCAACACTCTCACCTGTGTTCGCAGAGAATCACTGACATGATGGCAGCTGGTCCTTTGTGGCAGGGCTGAAATGCAGCGGACATTTTTGGGGGGATTAAGTTCATTTTCATGGCAAAGAGGGACTTTGCAATTAATTGCAATTCATCTGATCACTCTTCATAACATTCTGGAGTATATGCAAATTGCCATCATCAAAACTGAGGCAGAAGACTTTGTGAAAATTAGTATTTGTGTCATTCTCAAAACTTTTGACCACGACTGTACAGTATGTATATAGTGGTGTGTATAGACATTATGGACAGTATATGAATAGAAAGGTGTGTTCAGCAGTAGTTATATAGGATGAGCCTCGACTAGAATACAGTTAAATATGAAGTGGGTAAAACAGTATGCAAACATTATTAAAGTGACAAGTGTTCAATGAGTATGTATATAAAGTATGTATGAAAAAAATAATACGAAAAAAAAACATGTATGCACTCATTAAATGTAAATCGCTCTGGATAAGAGCGTCTGCTAAATGACTAAAATGTAAATGTATATAGGGCAGCAGTCTCTAAGGTGCAGGGTAGAGTACCGGGTGGTAGCGGGCTAGTAACAGTGACTAAGGTTCAGCCAGGGCAGGGTACTGGATGGAGGCCGGCTAGTGGTGACTATTTAACAGTCTGATGGCCTGGATATGGAAGCTATTTTTTCAGCCTCTCGTTCCCAGCTTCGATGCACCTGTACTATCTCTGCCTTCTAGATGGTAGCGGGCAGAACAGGCCGTGGCTCGGGTGGCTGGTGTCTTGAGTGTGTGTCTGTGTGTAGATTGTCTTATGTTGACCCCATAAATCAGTAAAGTGGGCAAGGAGTGTCAATTCGTTAGTAGGCGAATTCCACCCGTGTAAACGTCGTTTACCTAATGAGAGAGTCTCATTTCATTCAAGCGCATTTGTTTCCACAACGGAGGAGAGGACGTGAGGAGTAGAGCAAAACTGATTGAGAATTCTCCCCAGAGACTTGACCTAGGGACTCATGGCTGCATTTACACAGGCAGCCCAATTCTGATTTTTTTTTCTACTAATTGGTCTTTTCACACCAGCGCTTTTTTCAAAGCTGATCTGATTGTTCAAAAGACCAATTAGTGAAACAAATATCAGAGATTGTGCTGCCTGTGTAAAAGCAGACATGTAGGCCTATAGCGTGCTTGTCAGCAGAGGGCACTAACATATCAAACTATGAAAAACAATCTCAGCTGCATCAAATGTTTTGGGATTAAAATGTTAAAATGAATAACGCCAGTTCTTAATTGAATTATATAGTATAAGTCACGTTATGACATATATAAGTATCCTACCTACTGTGTACTCTGATCGGCTCCTATATGTAAAATATGTATGTATGTATATATATTGTAATGACCCAGCTGGGTCATAAAGTAAAAGAGAGACGGGCACCAGGTGTACAGGCAGAACACAGGTTTATTCCTAAATGGGCTATTGTTCAGGCCACAACCCACGCGGCTAAACCTCAAACATACACAAATAGAACATGTCAAAATCAAGGGTCCCGAACCGAAGAGAAGAGATATGAGACCGTAACCCCTATTTAATCATTCCCAAAATCCCTCGGGATTACCCATCATACCCCCCAACCTTTCCATCTGTCCTGGCATATTTAACCCCTGCTAGTACCCATGAGAACGATAACACATCCATGAACACAGAACACAATACAGGGTCGTTACATAGCCCCTCCTTTCTAAACCCTAGCCCCTAGGGTTACAAAACAAAATCCTTAAAACGACCCGGAGGTCGCATCAGTCTCTTGTGCCTCCCTCTGACTCCCACTGGTGGACCCCCAGAACACTCATCTGCCCCAATGTCATTTCCAGCACCCCGAAGAGGCAGCCCCGTCCCAGGCTCAGCTTGCATTAGAGTCTCCTCGCTAGACTGTCCCCGTGTGCTCACATCAGAGTCCTCACTTCCATTCCCTACCGTTTTCCTCCCTCTGTAGAGGCGCCAATCGGTCCCGGGTGGACCACCACCTTCCTGCCCCGTGGGAGAACCTCCACCCGGTCGTCACCTCCCCCCACTCTCTCTATCACCAGGCACGGCCCCACCCAGGCACTGTCCAACTTTGGGCACCGCCCCTTCTTGCGCGTGGGGTTGTGAAGCCACACTCGTTCTCCCGCTCCAAAGTGCCTCCCCCTAGCGCGTGAGTCATAGGTGGCGCTTTTGGCGCATTCCTGCGTTCTCGAGTTGCTCTCTTCGCAAGGTGTGAGCCGCTTCTAACCGGGTTCTGCAGTCGACGAACATAGTTCGGGCCAGGCAAAACCCCGTCGTCGTTATCAGGAGGGTGGCCACGTCAGTTCGGGCTGGGGTGCGCAACTCACGACCTAACATTAGTAGCGCTGGGGAGCACGCAGTCGATTCCTGAACAGCCGACCTACATGCCATGAGAATAAACGGTAAGTGGGTGTCCCAATCTCTCTGGTGTTTTGAGGTAACGATAGCCAGCTGTTGTGCTAATGTTCTGTTAAATCTTTCCACCAGCCCATCACTCTGGGGATGAAGCGGAGTAGTGCGCGTCTTCTCCGCGCCTAACCGTCTACACAACTCTGAGAACACCCGTGACTCAAAGTTTCTCCCCTGGTCGCTGTGTATAGACTGTGGCACCCGAACCGACTGATTATTCCCCCTACCAATGCATCAGCTACTGTTTCTGCCTCCTGGTCTGGGAGAGCGTAAGCCTCTGGCCACTTGGTGAAGTAGTCCATAGCAGTTAGAATCCACCTGTTACCGCTGTCTGTGATTGGAAACGGTCCAACTATGTCTACCCCCAGTCTCTCCATGGGCTCCCCTACTGGGAATTGTTGTAGGAGGGCGTGTGACTGACCTGGAGGTCCTTTCTTAGCAGCACACTCATCGCACTGCCTGCAAAAAGTCCTCCACATCCCTCCTGTGCCTGGCCCAATAGAAGCCTTATACGTACGCGCTTTAACGTTTTGGAGACCCCAAAATGCCCTGCGCCTACTCCCCGTGAAGCTGCTGTAACACGCTCCCTTGCAGCCTTTTGGGAACCACTACCTGCCACGTCATTTCTCCAGTAGCTGGCTTTTCCACCCCCTCTGGAGCACTCCCTCAGCCACTCTAAGGACTGAGAATTTAGCCCAGAGGCCTTTGGTGACTGGTGATAGAGGGGCTACTTCCCCCCATGGCGGTCGTCTTCTCTCTTCCACCCACCCCCAGCACAGGACGCAGCTCCGTCCTCCTCCTGGCGACGCCTCCACTCCCCGACGTCCACAGCCTCAAGCTCCCGGCACTCTGTCACCCTCAGCTGACTCACCGTGGCGGTGACTCCCTCCCTCCATGCACAGTTCCCTCTCTCGCTCCACCCGTTTGGCGCAGTACCCACAGCCGTCCTCAGCACACGGGCGGCGGGACAAGGCGTCTGCATTGCTGTGGCGAAGGCCGGCCCTGTGCTCCACCTGGAAGTCGTAGGGTTGCAGCTCCTCCAACCAGCGGGCGATCTGACCCTCTGGCTCCTTGAAGGAGAGAAGCCACTGCAGGGCGGAGTGATCCGTCCGCACCACAAACGGCAGGCCCCCCAGGTAGTACTTGAAATGGCGTACTGCTGCCACGACAGCCAAAAGCTCCCCTCCTTGTCACGCAGTAGCGTTTTTCAGCCTTATCAAAAGTTCTGCTGTAATAAGCTACTACGTGCTCCCCGTCAGAACCACGCTGAGCCAGCACGGCCCCCAAGCCCTCATTGCTTGCATCGGTGTCCAGAATAAACGGACGGTTTGGGTCTGGTGAGACAGGACAGGGGCCTCCACCAGGGCACGTTTGAGGGCCTCAAGCGCCCGCTGGTGCTCTTCGGTCCACTGAAAGACAGTGTCCTTCTTGAGAAGGTGGTTCAAAGGAGCTGCTATCCCCGCAAACCCTTTCACAAACCTACGATAGTAGGATGCCAGACCCAGGAAGCTCTTAACCTCTTTTTTTCCTTTGGAATTGGCCACCCCCTCACAGCCTCCACTTTGTCTGGCAACGTGCTGATACCCTCACCACCCAGCTGATGACCCAGGAACGCCAACTCCCCTTTGCATGAAATGGCACTTTTCCGGGTGTAATTTAGCCCCGCCCCGAGATCCTCTCCAGCACTTTCGCCTAAGTGCCCCCAGTGCCCCCTCAAACGACGTGCCGTGTACCAATATGTCGTCTAGGTACACGACACACTCGTCTCTCGGAACCCCCGCCAGCACTCTGTCCATGAGCCTCTCAAAGGTGGCAGGAGCATTACAAAGCCCGAACACAGCACCTTGAACTGCCAATGGCCCCTATCCGTGGAGAAGGCCGTTTTCACGTGCCCCAGGCGAGAGGGGCACCTGCCAGTAGCCACTGCGCAGATCAAGGGAAAGAGAACCACGAGGACCCTCTGACGTGGTCTAGCGACTCATCGATCCTCGGTATGGGGTAAGAGTCTTTAATGGTGACAGAATTTAGGCCCCTGTAGTCCGCACAAAACCTAAGTTTACCCCCTTTCTTAGGCACCATGACCGGCCGGCGCGGACCACGGGCTGTCTGATGGCTCAATGAAATCAGCCCGCAACATGTCAGCAATAGCTGTGGCTGCTGCTTCCCTCTTGGCAAGGGAATGCGACGGGGCCGAATTTTTACATGGGTTGGTTGTCCCCAGTGTCGATGTCGTGCTGAACCAGGTGCGTTTGCCCTACCTCATCTTCCCCCCGAAGCTATCTTTAAAGTCAAACAGCAGCTGCTTTAATTGTCTCTGTTGTCCCTCGTCCAGACCTTGACAGTTTTTTCAGCCACACAGCCTCAACGGCGTCGATAACTTCCTCCTTCCCCCGTCGGGCTGATGGGGTGAAGGAGCCAGTGTGTTTTGGGCTACTGGGATGCCTGTGCTTGCACCATTATGGGGAGTGAAGGTCGTTGCCGCCGGAGACAGCTGCTGGGATGGAACAACGACCAAAGGGAGCAGCCGGGACGACCAGTGGAGTTTCGGCAAGCTTGGAGGAAGACGGAGGGGACAGCCCTGCCCCTGCTGGCCCTCCCGTAGGCGACATTCCCACTGTGGGCCCCCCCGACAGCCTCAAAGTGCCCGAAGCTAAGTCCAACTGAGCCCCACAGTTTTTCAAAAAGTCCATTCCTAGTATACGGGGTCCTGTACCGCTGCTACCCACACCGGACACCCCACAGTTCTCCCCCCACAGTCACAGACACCCGACACTTCCCTAACATGGGGGCTAGCTCCCCCGTGACAGTCCGTAGCTGGACAAAGGTCGGCTCCACCCGCACCCCAACAGGTAGTATGTCTGGTCTCACCAGGGGTTACTGTAGAGCCCGTGTCGACCAGGGCCAAACATTCCACCCCTCTACCTTGACGATGAAATTGCAGAAGTCCCCAATGGTGGTACGTCCCACCACAACTACCGGACTAGGAAACACGGTGGCCGCTACACCCTGGGGAAGCAGGTCCCCACCCTCTTGCCTGCACTGCTGGGTACATCTTCTGCTTACTGTGGGTTCGGGGCGGAATGGGCCCAGCTGCCCCCCTGCGCGAGAACCCGCTGTCGTTTCCCTGTTGACTGGAGAATCTGCCACACTCCCGCTGAATGTGGCCAGTCTGGCCACAACCCCAGCAGACAATGGAAGTTGAGCTGACACTGCGATGTTGTCTGGAGCCCTTCTCAATGACAAGTGAAGCGGTCTTGACTAACCCTCCCAACTTCGCGTCGAACCCACTCTGGTTTGGTGACCCCCAGCACCCCGGCCGCCGCTGCTCTCACCTCTGGTTGACTGGCAACCTCCACTCTCACTCCCTCACCCCCAGATCAGCTCCCTCTTCCTGGCTATCTCCACTGCAGCCCGCAGAGATGCTGGGTCGACATCTGCACATGCTTACCCAGTTCGGTGGAGGAGAGCGCTCTAATGAAACTGTCCGTGCCAGCTCGTCTTGCACCCCAATCGACATATTTGCATAAGCCCGCCTGGTCAGGCTCAGAATATCACTTGCCAACGCCTTTAATGATTCCCCCTGAAGTCTCTTTTTGTTATTCAGTTCAATCCGCAGCATGTTGGGCTGTGCATCGCTGCCAAACGCCCCCCAATGCCTCCACTAGCGCACCGTAGTCGCCCCTCTCGTCCGGGGCTAGCGTTGGCAGGCATTCGACGCCTCCTCTGACAGGCTCAGGGCAAGCTGTAACCCCTTTCGTCTCGTCAGACCACCTCCCGGCTCTAGCCAACAACTCGAATTGAGTGAAAAAAACTTCCCATTTACCTTGTCCATTGAACTTTGGAAGTTTAGCCGCTACCGTGGCTAATGGCAATAGGGCGCTGCCATCTCTGTTTACATAAGGAGGTCCAGCCATTTCCGCACGCGGTGACGTCGATATCTCCGTCGCCGTGACGTCTGTTCTGGTCGAGCGGTTTGAAGGAAAACCCGCCCGTTCTGCCATCTTGCTGACTGACAATTTAACTCCCGCCATGTGGCTCTCCAGCTCCTCTACAGCCGTCCTCGCCTGACCCTCCCGACCGGATACCCGAGCCCCCAACGGCCACTTTGTCCGACTCTTCCTTAACTTTCCGCCTCGCCCGATCATCCCTGACCGTAGATGCGAGTCACGCTGCGCTAACCACGGCCTATACTGAAACAGCTAACTCGCCTAATCTCGATCTATCCCTCGTTGAAAGCACTTCTGACACCAATGTAATGACCCAGCTGGGTCATAAAGTAAAGAGAGACGGCACCAGGTGTACAGGCAGAACACAGGTTTATTCCTAAATGGCCACAACCCACCGCTAAACCTCGAACATACACAAATAGAACATGTCAAAATCAAGGGTCCCGAACCGAAGAGAAGAGATATGAGACCGCAACCCCTATTTAATCATTCCCAAAATCCCGCGGATTACCCATCATACCCCCAACCTTTCCATCTGTCCTGGCATATTTAACCCCTGCTAGTACCCATGAGAACGATAACACATCCATGAACACAGAACACAATACAGGGTCGTTACAATATATATATATTCTCTGCACATACAATCCCTGAATAAAGTTGTGTTTTAATGCATTTCATTTGTGTAAAATGTTTCGTCAATCAGACGGTTTCTGTATGACAGTTCTGCGTCACGGTTTGCCTACGTCATAGCCTGCACTGCGATTCTCTGAAGTTCGCCGGATACGGACTTTGTGGAGAGCAGACTACAGAATTATAATAAAGAAAAACAGGACATTGCAGAAAATAGGTTTTTATCTATAAAAGAAAGAAGTGAACGAACGAAGTGCGCTTTAGTAGTTCGCTACAATGTTTCTCTCGCACTCTGCTTTTTTGGAAAGGAGTCACATGAATTGGAAGTGAAGATGGCGGAGCGGAGGCTGTTTCAGGATCCACAACTTTCACCAAGTTTGGACGCCTCGGGGGACTCTGACAGAGTACATATTGAAGACAGAGCTCATATTGAAGACAGAGTACATATTGAAGACAGAGCTCATAGTGAAGATGAAAACGGACGTGTTGCCGGCGCCCCGGAGGAGTCTTTCTCTCCGACATCTGTCATCTATTTTAAAGAGGCGCTGAGTTCAGAGAACATCCGGTTCGCCAAGACTGGACTGTCATCTCCCACTGCTGTTCAATATGACTTCAATATCGAAAGAACGTCCAACAAAACGAAAAGTGAGTGTTTTTAAATACGTTATTTAATAATTTGGCTAACTAGTTAGCTAGTTGACAACCAACGCAAGACCATAGCAAGCTAGCTAATGTTAACTGTGTGGTCTAACTACGCTATAAGGTAACCTAACTAATCAAACGATTTGCTGCGATTTTGTCACAACTAGCTAGTCAGATATAGTCAGATTGATGAACATCAATAGCCAGCTAGCTAGTTAATTCTGTGTCACCATGTCAGTAGTTGGTGTTTTGATGTAGCTGGTTAGCTAGGCAGTCATGTTGTTAACAATTAAAACAAGCTTGTTATCTATGCTGGTTGTTTGCTTGCATACCTTATGTGTATAATGTAAAGGACAATGTATGTTTTATGGATAATATTTTGATTTACAGAGTAGGTGAGTTCCATTCCTGACAGGCTGATCAGATTAAATGTCAGCCTCAGAGGCTGATAAATCAGGATGCTGCCTTGTAGGTGGTTTCATAGGTAAAGCTCCCTGCAGGCAGATTAGATCTTTTGGTCACTGTCCTCCCGATCTCTCCATAACCCGTCGAAGTGTAATTATTATAAGCCTTGCATTGACAGGCAGGAGCAGTCTTTCAATCATGCAGTAGCAAGATGCGGTTTTGAGATCAAAGCGAACAACGTTTGCACGTTTGTTGCTAATAATTGCTAGTGAGTTATTTGCCCAGTTATTGCACATTTTTGGTCAGCAATGAAAGTCCTGGAAAAGTCATGGTGTGTACATCAGTGGCGTGTGTGCCAGTGGGCCGTTGCCAGAGGAGAGAGTGAGACATTTGCGCAGCAGGTAAAATAATGTATTGCAACAGATTAACTAGATAATCAGCCAAACTACACAATGTTTTGAGTTGTTAACTATTTAGCTATTAGCATGCATTAATGTCATTGTCATGTCCGATGTCCTAAAAAATAAATTCTAGCATGCTGATGTAACAGTGTTGCTTCCGTCCCTCTCCTTGCCCCAACCTGGGCTTGAACCAGGGACCCTCTGCACACATCGACAACAGTCACCCTCGAAGCACCGTTACCCGTCGCTCCACAAAAGCCGCGGCTCTTGCAGAGCAAGGGAAACAACTACTTCAACGTCTCAGAGCGAGTGACGTCACCGATTGAAATGCTACTAGCGCGAACCGCTAACTAGCTAGCCATTTCACACTGGTTACACTGACTAGACCGGGCGCGCGTGCACCAACGCACATGTTGATTTTGTCGATCCACACCAGACGCGATCAGGACACGTATGTTGATTTTGTCGATCCACACCAGACGCGATCAGGACACGTATGTTGATTTTGTCGATCCACACCAGACGCGATCAGGGCACGTATGTTGATTTTGTCCATCCACACCAGACGTGATCAGGACACGCATGTTGATTTTGTCCATCCAAACCAGACGCGATCAGGACACGCATGTTGATTTTGTCCATCCAAACCAGACGTGATCAGGACACGCATGTTGATTTAGTCCATCCACACCAGACGTGATCAGGACACGCATGTTGAAATATCAAAACGAACTCTGAACCAACTATATTAATTTGGGGACAGGTCGAAACACATGAAACATTCATGGACATTTAGCTAGCTAGCTTGCTGTTGCTAGCTAATTTGTCCTTGGGATATAAACTTTGGGTTGTTAATTTACCTGAAATGCACAAGGTCCTCTACTCCGACAATTAATCAACAGATAAAAGGGTAAACCTAGTTAGTTTCTAGTAATCGCTCCTCCTGTCTTCTTCTTCTTTGTCTTTGGACTTTAAATGGCTCTTGGCAACCAACTTTAAGGTGCATTACCACCACCAACTGGACTGGAGTGTGGACCTCAGTTCATCTTTCAATCACCCACGTGGGTATATTCTCCTAAAAACGAATGAGGAGGCGGGACTTGTAGCGCGTCAAGAATAGAACCAAGTTCTATTTTAGCGCCTGGCTACGCAGACGCTCACGAGCATTGTGGATGCAATGATTGAACAACATGTACGTGTACATTTATTTTGCAACGCGAGCGCATGTAACGCGAGCGGTGTGGTCAGCATGTTAGAATAGCCTAATTGACAAGTAACTCCTATGATGTCAAGATCTCCCCTGAACACTGAATATTTTAAATTTACAAACAGATAACCTATACGGGATTGGCGTCCCTATACCGGGATGGTTGCTGCTCAATATGCGATATGTGACTAGAATGGCGTTGTAAACAACCGCCAACTTTCTGGGACATAGACAAGTCTTATATGGGCAGAAAGCTTAAATTCTTGTTAATTTAACTGCAGTGTCCAATTTACTGAAGCAATTGCAGCTAAAAAAAAATACCATGCTATTCCTAGATAACGATCTGGCCTTTCTCTTGCATTTCAAAGATGATAAAAAAAAAAAAGAAAACGGATGTTTTTTTTGTTTGTATTATATTTTACCAGATCTAATGTGTTATATGCTCCTACGTTAATTTCACATTTTCACAAACTTCAAAGTGTTTCCTTTCAAATGATATCAAGAATATGCATATCCTTGCTTCAGGTCCTGAGCTACAGGCAGTTAGATTTGGGTATTTGGTCATTTTAGGCAAAATTTGAAAAAAAGGGTCCGATCCTTAAGAGGTTTTAACATCTTACTTAGCTACCTCGCCCACCTTAGCCATTTGATGAAAATGTAATGGCGCCGGAGGGGATGGCTGCCGTTTTATGGACTCTTAACCAACTGTGCTATTTTGTGTGTTTTTTTGCATTGTTTGTAACTTATTTTGTACATAATGTTGCTGCTACCGTCTCTTATGACCAAAAATAGCTTCTGGACATCAGAACAGCGATTACTCACCTTGAACTGGATAAATAATTTCTCTTTAATGAGTCTGACGAGAGGGATTTGCTCCAGACACCCGACAGGGCCGTCATTCGCAGTAGAAAGAAAATGAGATATCGCGGAAGGAGATCGGGGTGCCTGGTAAGGAGCCGTGACGAGTGGCTAATTTGCCTTTGCCATCGATACTATTGGCCAACGTACAATCACTTGATAATAAAGTGGACGAACTACAAGCACGTATATCCTACCAACGGGACATTAAAAACTGTAATATCTTATGTTTCACCGAGTCATGGCTAAAAGAAGATATGAATAACATACAGCTGGCGGGTTATACACTGTATCGCCTGAGGTAGAGTACCTCATGATAAGCTGTAGACCACACTATTCAGCAAGAGAGTTTTCATCTATATTCTTCATAGCCATCTATTTACCACCACAAACCAATGCTGGCACTAAGACTGCACTCAATGAGCTGTATAAGGCCATAAGCAAACAGGAAAACGCTCATCCAGAGGCGGCGCTCCTAGTGGCCGGGACTTTAATGCAGGGAAACTTACATCTGTTTTACCTCATTTCTACCAGCATGTTAAATGTGCAACCAGAGGGAAAAAAATCTCTAGACCACCTTTACTCCACACACAGAGACGCATACAAAGCTGTCCCTCGCCCTCCATTTGGCAAATCTGACCATACCTCTATCCTCCTGATTCCTGCTTATAAGCAAAAACTAAAGCAGGAAGCACCAGTGACTTCGGTTAATAAGGAAGTGGTCAGGTGAAGCAGATGCTAACCTACAGGACTGTTTTGCTAGCACAGACTGGAACATGTTCCCGGGATTCTTCAGATAGCATTGAGGAGTACACCACATCAGTCACTGGCTTCATCAATAAGTGCATCGATGTCGTCATCCCCACAGTGACCGTGCGTACATACCCCAACCAGAAGCCATGGATTACAGGAAACATCCGCACTGAGCTGAAGGGTAGAGCTGCCGCTTTCAAGGAGCGGGACTCTAACCCGGACACTTATAAGAAATCCCACTATGCCCTCAGACGAACCATCAAACAGGCAAAGCGTCAATACAGGACTAAGATCGAATCGTACTACACCGGCTCCGACGCTCGTCGGATGTGGCAGGGCTTGCAAACTATTACAGACTACAAAGGGAAGCACAGCCGCGGGCTGCCCAGTGACACGAGCCTTACAGACGAGGCTAAATTACTTCTACACTACCGGTCAAAAGTTTTAGAACACCTACTCATTCAAGGGTTTTTCTTTATTTTTACTATATTCTACAATAGTTAAGACATCAAAACAATGAAATAACACATGGAATCATGCAGTAACCAAAAAATATATTTTATATTTGAGATTCTTCAAATAGCCACCCTTTGCCTTGATGACAGCTTTGCACACTCTTGGCATTCTCTCAACCAGCTTCACCTGGAATGCTTTTCCTACAGTCTTGAAGGAGTTCCCACATTTGCTGAGCACTTGTTGGCTGCTGTTCCTTCACTCTGCGGTCCAACTCATCCCAAACCATCTCAATTTGGTTGAGGTCGGGTGATTGTGGAGGCCAGGTCATCTGATGCAGCACTCCATCACTCTCCTTCTTGGTAAAATAGCCCTTACACAACCTGGTGGTTTGTTGGGTCATTATCCTGTTGAAAAACAAATGATAGTCCCACTAAGCCCAAAGCAGATGGGATGGCGTATCGCTGCAGAATGCTGTGGTAGCCATGCTGGTTAAGTGCCTTGAATCCTAAATAAATCACTGACAGTGTCACCTGCAAAGCACCCCCACACCATCACACCTCCTCCTCCATGCTTTACGGTGGGAACTACACATGCGGAGATCATCCGTTCACCCACACTGCGTTTCACAAAGACACAGAGGTTGGAACCAAAAATCTCAAATTTGGACATTTCCACCGGTCTAATGTCCATTGTTCGTGTTTCTTGGCCCAAGCAAGTCTCTTCTTATTATTGGCGTCCTTTAGTAGTGGTTTCTTTGCAGAAATTCGACCATGAAGGCCTGATTCACACAGTCTCCTCTGAGCAGTTGATGTTGAGATGTGTCTGTTACTTGAATTCTGTGAAGCATTTATTTGGGCTGCAATTTCTGAGGCTGGTAACTCTAATGAACTTATCCGCTGCAGCAGAGGTAACTCTGGGTCTTCCATTCCTATGGCGGTCCTCATGAGAGCCAGTTTCATCATAGCGCTTGATGGTTTTTGCGAGTGCACTGGAAGAAACTTTCAAAGTTCTTGAAATATTCCAGATTGACTGACCTTTATGTCTTATGATGGATTGTCGTTTCTCTTTACTTATTTGAGCTGTTCTTGCCATAATATTGACTTGCTCTTTTACCAAATAGGGCTATCTTCTGTATACCCCCCCGCCCCACCTTGTCACAACACAACTGATTGGCTCAAATGCATTAAGAAGCTGGTTGAAAGAATCTGGTTGAGTGAATGCCAAGAGTGTGCAAAGCTGTCATCAAGGCAAAGGGTGGCTATTTGAAGAATCTCAAATATAAAATATATTTTGATCTGTTTAACACTTTTCTTTGGTTACTGCATGATTCCATATGTGTTATTTCATAGTTTTGATGTCTTCACTATTATTCTACAATGTAAAAATAAAGAAAAACCCTTGAAGTAGTAGGTGTTCTAAAACTTTTGACCAGTAGTGTATGCTTGCTTCGAGGCAAGAAACACAGAAACATGCATGAGAGCACCAGCTGTTCCGGATGACTATGTGATCACGCTCTCCGTAGCTGATGTGAGTAAGACCTTTAAACAGGTCAACATTCACAAGGCCACAGGGGCCAGACGGATTACCAGGACGTGTACTCCGAGCATGCGCCACCAACTGGCAAGTGTCTTCACTGACATTTTCAACCTGTCCCTGACCGAGTCTGTAATACCTACATGTTTCAAGCATAGTCCCTGTACCCAAGAACACCAAGGTAACCTGCCTAAATGACTACCGACCCGTAGCACTCACGTCTGTAGCCATGAAGTGCTTTGAAAGGCTGGTCATGGCTCACATCAACACCATTAACCCAGAAACTCTAGACTCACTCCAATTTGCATACTGCCCCAACAGATCCACAGATGATGCAATCTCTATTGCGCTCCACACTGCCCTTTCACACCTGGACAAAAGGAACACCTATGTGAGAATGCTATTCATTGACTACAGCTCAGGGTTCAACACCATAGTGCCCTCAAAGCTCATCACTAAGCTAAGGACCCTGGGACTAAACACCTCCCTCTGCAACTGGATCCTGGACTTCCTGACGGGCCGCCCCCAGGTGGTAAGGGTAGGTAACAATCAATCAATCAATCAATCAATTTTATTTTATATAGCCCTTCTTACATCAGCTAATATCTCGAAGTGCTGTACAGAAACCCAGCCTAAAACCCCAAACAGCTAGTAATGCAGGTGTAGAAGCACGGTGGCTAGGAAAAACTCCTAGAAAGGCAAAACCTAGGAAGAAACCTAGAGAGGAACCAGGCTATGAGGGTGGCCAGTCCTCTTCTGGCTGTGCCGGGTGGAGATTATAACAGAACCATGCCAAGATGTTCAAAAATGTTCATAAGTGACAAGCATGGTCAAATAATAATCAGGAATAAATCTCAGTTGGCTTTTCATAGCCGATCATTAGAGTTTAAAACAGCAGGTCTGGGACAGGTAGGGGTTCCATAACCGCAGGCAGAACAGTTTAAACTGGAATAGCAGCAAGGCCAGGCGGACTGGGGACAGCAAGGAGTCCCACGGCCGGTAGTCCCGGCGTATGGTCCTAGGGCTCCAGGTCTCTCAGTTGGCTTTTTCATAGCCGATCATTTAGAGTTGAAAACAGCAGGTCTGGGACAGGTAGGGGTTTCTAGCACGAGGCAGAACAGTTTATAAGCCTGATCCTCAACACAGGGGCCCCTCAGGGGTGCGTGCTCAGTCCCCTCCTGTACTCCCTGTTCACTCATGACTGCATGGCCAGGCACGACTCCAACACCATCATTAAGTTTGCCGATGACACAACAGTGGTAGGCCTGATCACCCGACAACGGCAGAGACAGCCTTGGGAGGAGGTCAGGTCTATGGTGCCAGGATAACAACCTCTCCCTCAACGTGATCAAGACAAAGGAGATGATTTGTGGACTTCAGGAAAAACAAGATAACCGAGCACGCCCCCATTCACATCGACAGGGCTGTAGTGGAGCAGGTTGAGAGCTTCAAGTTCCTTGGTGTCCACATCACCAACAAACGAACATGGTCCAAACACACCAAGACAGTCCAAGCACCACGACAAAACCTATTCCCCCTAAGGAGACTGAAAAGATTTGGCATGGGTCCTCAAATCCTCAAACGGTTCTACCAGCTTCACCATCGAGAGCATCCTAACTGGTTGCATCCCTGCCTGGTATGGCAACTGCTCGGCCTCCGACCTGCAAGGCACTACAGAGGGTAGCGCGTATGGCCCAGTACATCACTGGGGCCAAGCTTTCCTACCAGGCGGTGTCAGAGGAAGGCCTTTAAAAATGGTCAGACTCCAGCCACCCTAGTCATAGACTGTTCTCTCTGCTACCGCACGGCAAGCGGTATCTTTTTGTGTTTTTTTTGTTTGTTGGGGTATTCTTTATTAAAATTGCATTGTTGGTTAAGGGCTTGTAAGTAAGCATTTCACTGTAAGGTCTACACCTGTTGTATTCGGGCGCATGTGACAAATAAAATTTGAGTTGATCCCTGGTTCATTGAATGAGAGAGATTGTTTAGGGCTGATTTAGTTGACTGGTCTGTTGTTTGGTCGATAGGGCTGTTGTTCGACTGAGAATTTTATAGTCAAACAGTTGTAAAAAAAAAAAATGCACATGTCTTGATTGATGCCTGTCTCAGTGGACTAATCCATTGTGGAGGAATACCAGTAGCACCAGTAGTACATTTACTGTCAATTTCCATTTATTTATCATCTATATTGTTTGTTTGTTACTGTAATTTTTGTTAATGCATTCAATATATTATTATTATTATTAGTCTTTTACAGTTCTCATGATCGGAGTGGACACGTTGGCTACACTTGTGAGAAACAAGTTTTTGTTTATTTCATTCCATTTATGAGTTGTCAATTTATTCATTGTTTTGTTTTGAGCGCTCCTGTCAATGTTGAGTAAGGACACGTACCTGATTAAGCATAGAAGTAAGCCTATAGGCTACCTGGCCTGTATGCAAATGTAGGCTTATAAATGTGCCCATTTGGGGATCTGATAGTATTTATGATTGGCTTAACGCACCACCACTAATGACCAGTGGAGCTTCTCAAAGTCATTTTTATTAACCTCAAACAGCAAATTAAGTCTGTTTTTACAGTAGTTCCAATAGAACGATAGAAGACTGGAATAATAATATAAATGAATGCATTAACAGAAATTACTGTATATGCTGTAAGTTACCTATATGCATCCAAAACAGAAAGATAAATGCGGTCAGAGACCTACTAGAGCAGCACCGCCCCCTCAAGATTCTGAGCCTGCCTGGCAGGGTTGGTCCTACAAAGCCAGAGCCCCCTGATGGGAGAGCATAATATACAAGGAAATTCTCAAAGCTGCTAATGAGAACCTTGATGACCTTGTACCCTAGCCGGTGGGGATTCCGGTGGGGGTACCCCCACCCAGGTAGTGGCAGTGCTGGCAACACTGGCTGCAGTAACCCATGGGAGGGTCACACTCAGAGAGGGGGCATATTATTGTGGCCCTGGTGGCACAAAATAATCGAAGGTCTGACTGCACGGAGATGCTTGGGAAAAATGGTTACAACGTGGGACCAGGAGTGTTTGTGTCTCAGGTGAAGAGGGTGGATCTGATCTCCATCACCTAGGACTTGACATAGATTAAATAGATTAATCAAATCTCACATTGTTGTCAATTTTTGCTCAATCTTGCATGCTTTCTCAAACAGCTGTAACTGTATATGCATTCGTAAATCAGGTCCTTTCTTGAGTTGGGCTATGGGATGTAACAACCGTTGAGCATCTGAACTTATGGTTGATTGTGGAGGAAAGGGGTTGAGTGTGTGTGTGTATGTGTGTTTATCCCACATCTGTTGCAAGGGGGTAAGGATGTTAGGGAGAATATAGGATGAACCACTAATTGTTTGCTAAAATAAGAATTGCTTGACAAAAATGTAATTTAATACAATGGCAATCCATGTTATACAGTGGGGAGAACAAGTATTTGATACACTGCCGATTTTGCAGGTTTTCCTACTTACAAAGCACGTAGAGTTCTGTAATTTTTATCATAGGTACACTTCAACTGTGAGAGACGGAATCTAAAACAAGAATCCAGAAAATCACATTGTATGATTTTTAAGTAATTAATTTGCAGTTTATTGCATGACATAAGTATTTGATACATCAGAAAAGCAGAACTTAATATTTGGTACAGAAACCTTTGTTTGCAATTACAGAGATCATACGTTTCCTGTAGGTCTTGACCAGGTTTGCACACACTGCAGCAGGGATTTTGGCCCACTCCTCCATACAGACCTTATCCAGATCCTTTAGGTTTCGGGGCTGTCGCTGGGCAATACAGACTTTCAGCTCCCTCCAAAGATTTTCTAGAGAGAGACGTGCATTTTAGCTCCACTCCCCTTCTTGGACTGTGCCATCCCCACGGCCTCTGCAATGGATTAGTTCACTGAGATGGGGTCAAATCAGACAGGTTATTTATTTGCTCAAAAAAATCTCTGTCGACCAACTTCCTGTCGACCGAACAATCGACCAGTCGGCTAATTGGGGTCAGCCCTAGTATGCAGGACATAGAAGAACTGGAACATTTTCAGCTTCCAGGAATTGTGTACAGATCCTTGTGACATGGGGCCGTGCATTATAATGCTGAAACATGAGGTGATGGAGGCGGATGAATGGCATGACAATGGGCCTCAGGATCTCATCACGGTATCTCTGTGCATTCAAATTGCCATCGATAAAATGCAATGGTGTTCGTTGTTTGTAGCTTATACCTGCCCATACCATAACCCCACCGCCACCATGGGGCACTCAGTTCACAACGTTGACATCAGCAAACCACTCGCCCACACGACGCCATACACGCTGTCTGCCATCTGCCCGGTACAGTTGAAACCGGGATTCATCCGTGAAGAGCACACTTCGCCAGTGTGCCAGTCGCCATTGGAGGTGAGCATTTGCCCACTGAAGTCGGTTACGACGCCGAACTGCAGTCGGGTCAAGACCCTGGTGAGGACGACGAGCATGCAGATGAGCTTCCCTGAGACAGTTTCTGACAGTGTGCAGAAATGATTTGGTTGTGCAAACCCACAGTTTCATCAGCTGTCTGGTTGGCTGTTCTCAGACTAACCCGCTGGTGAAGAAGCTGGATGTGGAGGTCCTGGGCTGGCATGGTTACACATGGTCTGTGGTTGTGAGGCTGTTGGATGTACTGCCAAATTCTCTAAAATGACTTTGGAGGCGGCTTATGGTAGAGAAATGAACATTAAATTATCTGGCAACAGCTCTGGTGGACATTCTTGCAGTCAGCATGCCAATTGCACGCTGCCTCAACTTGAGACATCTGTGACATTGTGTTGTGTGACAAAACTGCACATTTTAGAGTGGCCTTTTATTGTCCCCAGCACAAGGTGCACCTATTTAATCAGCTTCTTGATATGCCACACCTGTCAGGTAGATGGATTATCTTGGCAAAGGAGAAATGCTCACTAACAGAGATGTAACCAAATTTGTGCACAACATTTGAGAGAAATAAGCTTTTGTGCATATGGACAATTTCTGGGATCTTTTATTTCAGCTCATGAAACATTTACATTTGAGTCATTTAGCAGACACTCTTATCCAGAGCGACTTACAGTTAGTGCATTCATCTTAAGATAGCTGGGTGGGACAACCACACATCACAGGCATAGAAAGTACTTTTTCCTCAATAACGGAGCTGTCAGTAGAGACAGAGCTAGAAGGGGTGGGTGGGGGGGTTGGGGGGGTCAAGGGCAAGTGCTGGTTAAGTGTATTTAATTATTTATTTATTTTAATTATTATATTTATTTTGGTGGGGGGGGTCGAGGTGAGGAGGAGGATTATTTAAGATACTGTTTGAAGAGGAAGGGTTTCAGATGTTTTCGGAAGATGGGCAGGGACTCTGCTGTCCTAGCTTCAGGGGGAAGCTGGTTCCACCATTGGGGTGCCAGGACAGAGAAGAGCTTGGACTTGGCTGAGCTGAGCGGGAGCTGCCCTCCCGTAGGGGGGACCAAGGATGCTGCTGTGCTGTGAGATAGTGTTAGTCAACCTTTAACCTCTGACTCATGCTTCCTGCCGATGCTCCTTCAACCTCTGACTCATGCTTCCTGCCGATGGAGCAGAGAGCCTTATGAGACACACAGGGTCATCATTCTGTTGTCTCACTGTGTGTGTGTTTAAACATGGTAAATAAACTGCTACCCCAACTCGAGGTACAGCCAGAGCCATAGGCCTAATGGTGCAGAGATGTATGGTTCAGTACACAGCAAAACCAACCACTACCTGTGACTTTGACCACATTCATTCTTCTACCTGTATGTTTGTTTTCCAATTTAGACGCACACAGCACAAAATGCATGCTGCACAAACCGCCACATTTTCTCTGTGACCGCTATTCTGTTCAGACAACCATAGACCCTGCCTGGGTGCTGGGTCCTGGGTCTTGGGTGCTGGGTCCTGGGTCCTGGGTCCTGAGACATCTGTGGCAAAGCTGCACATTTTAAAGTGGCATATTATTGTCCCCAGCACAAGGTGCACCTGTGTAATGATCATGCTGTTTTAATCAGGTGTGGCATATCAAGAAGCTATCAGGTGGATGGATTATCTTGGCAAAGGAGAAATTCGCACTAACATGTAAACAAATTTGGGCAAATAATGAGAGAAACTTGTTGTGGAACAATTCTGGGATCTTTTATTTCAGCTCATGAAACATGGGACCATGAACTTTACATGTTGCGTTTATATTTTTGTTCAGTATAGATAGAAATAGATCTCGATAGATATTTACAGTGCATTCGGAAAGTATTCAGACCCCTTTTTCCACATTTTGTTATGTTACAGCCTTATTCTAAAATGGATTAAATTGTTTTTTTCCCCTCATCATGCCCCGTATACCCCGTATTGACAAAGCGAAAACAGATTTAGAAATGTTTGCAAATTTATTACAAATAAAAAACAGATCCTATTTACATACTGTAAGTGTTCAGACCGTTTGCTATGAGACTTGAAATTGAGCTCAGGTGCATCCTGTTTCCATTGATCATCCTTGAGATGTTTCTACAACTTGATTGGAGTCCACCTGTGGTAAATTCAATTGATTGGACATGACTTGGAAAGGCACACACCTGTCTATATAAGGTCCCACAGTTGACAGTGCATGTCAGAGCAAAAACCAAGCCATGAGGTCGAAGGAATTGTCCGTAGAGCTCCGAGACAGGATTGTATCGAGGCACAGATCTGGGGAAGGGTACCAAAACATTTCTGCAGCATTGAAGGTCCCCAAGAACACAGTGGCCTCCATCATTCTTAAATGGAAGATGTTTGGAACCACCAAGACTCTTCCTAGAGCTGGCCGCCCGGCCAAACTGAGCAATTGGGGGAGAAGGGCCTTCGTCAGGGAGGTGACCAAGAACCCGATCGTCATTATGACAGAGCTCTAGAGTTCCTCTGTGGAGATGGGAGAACCTTCCAGAAGTACAACCATCTCTGCAGCACTCCACCAATCAGGCCTTTATGGTAGAGTGGCCAGACGGAAGCCACTCCTCAGTAAAGGCAAATGACAGTCCGCTGGAGTTTGCCAAAAGGCACCTAAAGGACTTTCAGACCATGAGAAACAAGATTCTCTGGTCTGATGAAACTAAGATTGAACTATTTGGACTGAATGCCAAGTGTCACATCTGGAGGAAACCTGGCACCATCCCTACGGTGAAGCATGGGGGTGGCAGCATCATGCTGTGGGGAGGTTTTTCAGCCGGCAGGGACTGGGAGACTAGTCAGGATCGAGGAAAGATGAAACGGAGCAAAGTACTGAGAGATCCTTGATGAAAACCTGCTCAGGACCTCAGACTGGGGCGAAGGTTCACCTTCCAACAGGACAACGACGGGCACTGATATTGGGCGATTAGGCCTGGCACGCAGTTGGCGTTCCAATTCAACCCAAAGGTGTTCGATGGGGTTGAGGTCAAGGCTCTGTGCAGGCCAGTCAAGTTCTTCCACACCAATCAAATAATTTCTGTATGGACCTCACTTTGTACACGGGGGCATTGTCATGCTGAAACAGGAAAGGGCCTTCCCCAAACTGCTGCCACAAAGTTGGAAGCACAGAATCGTCTGGAATGTCATTGTATGCTGTAACGTTAAGATTTCCCTTCACTGGAACTATGGGGCCTAGCTCGAACCATGAAAAACAGCCCCAGACCATTATTCCTCCTCCACCAAACTTTACAGTTGGCACTATGCATTGGGGCAGGTAGCGTTCTCCTGGCATCCGCCAAACCCAGATTTGTCCGTCGGACTGCCAGATGGTGAAGCGTGATTCATCACTCCAGAGAACGTGTTTCCACTGCGCCAGAGTCCAATGGCGGCGAGTTTAAACCACTCCAGCCAATGTTTGGCATTGCGCATGGTGATCTTAGGCTTGTGTGCAGCTGCTCAGCCATGGAAACCCATTTCATGAAGTTCCTGACTAACAGTTATTGTGCTGACGTTGCTTCCAGAGGCAGTTTGGAACTCGGTAGTGAGAGCCGTTGTTGCTTCTAGAGGTTTCCACTAAACAACAGTTGGCATTGCAGCTCTAGCAGGGCAGACATCTGACCAACTGACTCAGGGCTGACCCCATTTAGTCAACTGGTCAATTGTTTGGTCGATAGTTTGTTGGTCGACAGATTTCTTTAGTCGAGCGTTAGCAAAAAATAAAAATAAAAATTATGCTGTACAATACACCTTTTCTGATTGGCTCCTGTTTGAGTAGACTGATCCATTGTGGAGGCCTGTCTGAGTGGACTGATCCATTGTGGAGGCCTGTCTGAGTGGACTGATCCATTGTGGAGGCCTGTCTGAGTGGACTGATCCATTGTGGAGGCCTGTCTGAGTGGACTGATGCATTGTGGAGGCCTGTCTGAGTGGACTGATGCATTGTGGAGGCCTGTCTGAGTGGACTGATCCATTGTGGAGGCCTGTCTGAGTGGACTGATCCATTGTGGAGGCCTGTCTGAGTGGACTGATCCATTGTGGAGGCCTGTCTGAGTGGACTGATGCATTGTGGAGGCCTGTCTGAGTGGACTGATCCATTGTGGAGGCCGTGGGGATGGCACAGACGTGCTACTGAAATTTGTATATGGTTATATTACAAAACAAGAATGGTGCAACACTAAACATTTTAATTATTTTATAACATGCGCTTTCTCCCACGTTGGATAGTGGTCGCTGTCTGCGGTTCAGAAACACATCAGTGCGCTGTTGGTGCCTTTTCCTAGACCATGTTGCTATGTAGACCATGTTGCTATGTAGACCATGTTGCTATGTAGACCATGTTGCTATGTGCATAATAGCAAAGTTAATTAGCATATTGGTGTTGAGAACAAAGTGGCGAATGAGGAGATGAGAAAACAGCCCTTGACTTTAATGTCTAAGAAAAGTGAGGAAACCCCCAACTTAATTAGGTCTCTAATCAATAGCCCAACTGTTAAATGTACCTGACTTTATAAATCATCCATATATATCTACAGAATTGAGACAGATTCTGCTTCTGTTGCCCTGTTTAGTGTTTGTTTCATGGCCTACTGATTCCGTGGCACCAAGCCTCACGTCTTTGCTACGCTGTAATAATAATAATAATAATAATAATAATAATAATATAATAATAATAATAATATAATAAAATAATAATAATAATAATATAATAATAAAATAATAATAATAATAATAATAATAACGGCTTTACACTTCTTTTCGTTGGACCAGCCTCTGGTATTTATTTATAATTTATTTATTGATTGCACTGTTCCAAATCGTCAATTATATTTATAATAAAACCCTTTTTCCTTGATCTCCTTCTTATTGTTATGATCATCATTATAATAATAAATAATTAGGCCTCTTACTATAGCAGCCTTGGATAACCACCATGGAGCTGTGGGCCTAACAGCACATCCTGTTTAGTCTTAATGCCATCATTTACTTAGGCCTATATTTCAATACTTATATAGGCTACTGTATCAATCATTTATTTATTAAATGCTTGATTGCATTTTTAATTTTTAAATAAAATAACAAAGCGACCATTGAATAATAAATAAACCGTTCCATTTCAGAAATTGCATCACGAATGAATGCGACTGTTTTCAGTCTTTGCTGTAACAAAAACAAGTCACAACAGACTCCCTGGTACGCTTATTTATTTAGTGTTTACGTTGTTCCAAGCGGTCAGAAAAATCATAACAGAACCTGTTTGGCCTAATATCCACACAGCGCTCTTTACCTTCTTGTTCTTGATCTCCAGTGTGTTCCACAACTAGTCACCTTTATTCCACACGTCTGACTTCCCCTTTACCTCCTGCGCGACCAGTAAACATTCCCCTTTACCTCCTGCGCGACCATTGTGAACATTCCCCCTTTACCTCCTGCGCGACCAGTAAACATTCCCCTTTACCTCCTGCGCGACCAGTAAACATTCCCTTTACCTCCTGGCGACCAGTAAAGCATTCCCCTGTTTTCAAGTTTGTTTGTCACGTCCTTTGCATCCATTTTGCTATTATGTGTTATGGTGTTCAGAGTTTGTTATAACCAATGTATTGATGTGATTATGATAGGCTGTAGGTCAGGTCCTATTGGTCAGGGGCATGCGATGCGTACGTCACGTAAAGAGAGCAGGGTTGAGGGAATAGGGAAGGTTTTTTTCCTAAACAAATTAGGGATTTCGGTAACTTTTCAGTCAGAAATGACTGTAATTATGTTACAGCTTCAGCAATACGTACAGCGCTATAAACACTGATGTTCTGTGGTGGTCGCTGCAGCAGATAGTCACACAGTCAGTCGCTGTCTTTTAGTTTTTTAACACAGCACAGCATATCTGAGCCTGGCGGCACATTCAAATCAATTGCGGTCGGTCTCCCTCTAGTCATTTGTGTCTTAATTACTTAATCAAACGGAGTGCTTAAAGCATCAGACAAGCTCAGTGCATATAGTTGATTTTGATTAAAACACATAGAATGTGTCTACACTACTGGTCATCAAGGCAAAGGGTGGCTACTTTGAAGAATCTCATATAAAATATATTTTGATTTGTTTAACACTTTTTTTGGTTACTACATGATTCCATATGTGTTATTTCATAGTTTTGATGTCTTCACTATTATTCTACAATGTAGAAAATAGTCAAAATAAAGAAAAACCCTTGAATGAGTAGGGTAGGGTATATGGAAAAAGACACCTTTTAAAAATAAAATAAAATTCGACCAATCGATATGGGCGAAAGAACAGACAACTCTTGGTCGACCAAGATTATTATTTTTTAGTCGGGGACAACCCTAAACTGACTTGTTGGAAAGGTGGCATCCTATGACGGTGCCATGTTGAAAGTCACTGAGCTCTTCGTGAAAGACTATTCTACTGCCAATGTTTGTCTATGGAGATTGCATGGCTGTGTGCTCGATTATATACACCTGTCAGCAACGTGTGTGGCTGAAATAGCCGACTCCACTAATTTGAAGGGGTGTCCACATACTGCTGTATATATAGTGTACCTTCATCAATAGGCGCTAAAGTTAGTTAGCGTTTATGAATGGTGTAAGTCAATAGAGGACTTAACATTCTACAAACACATGTCATACAATAATTAGCTGGTACGCAGTAGCTCCGCACCGGGATTAAAACTCTAGTCGAACAGCATTTACCTAGCCAAAGCCATCTACTACAGCCTTTACCTCTGCACTGTTCTGAGAAAAAGTCTATTGAACGCCGTTTGGGTCTTTGCGTGTCAAAAAAGATACACGTCAAATAACACTATTTGACGCGTCAAATAATACAATTCTATTATAGAATGTCGTGTGTGCAGAATTTGCATGTGCAAGCCAAGAGCCACCACTACCATCAGTAGCAGTCAAAGCTGTCCAAAAACATGTTATTAGCAACTTCTTGGGTAGCTTGCTAGCTTTAGCTTGGTAACATTACCTAGCTAGCACCAATGCAACTAACGTTAGCCTGAAAACAATGACCAATAGAAACTGCAGTCATTTTCAATAATCTTTGCAATGATTTAGGAATCCATGTGAGTAAGTAGCCAGCTACTTTTAACCCTGTTGCCCAAAGCTAACGTTATAAGCAGCCAGTAAACTTCATCTGGCTGGTGAGGCTTGACCGAACGGGTTATGTGTTGTGAAAATAGCCACAATACGGATTAGCCACGAAAGTGGAATTTGCATTTTGCCCACAAAATAAAAGTCCCTCTTTGAAAGTGACGCAGAAGGTTACAATTGGTGGAATCATGCAATATTTAGACTAGATAAGGTTAAACTAGGTTCGAATGTGGAGCAATGAAATGGGGTATCAGTCTACTCTGTGACACCCAGAGAACATAACTGTGAAGACTTTACGCAAATATTAGCATTGTAGCTCTTATTGATGAACTGTGACCGTGTGAAACCACCTCCCCAGTCAGCCTGTTTTTTTAACCTTTATTTAACTAGGCAAGTCAGTTAAGAACAAATTCTTATTTACAATGACGGCCTACACCGCCAAACCCGGACGGCTGGGCCAATTGTGCCCGCCCCTATGGGACTCCCAATCACGGCCGGTTGTGATACAGCCTGGAATCGAACCAGGGGTCTGCAGTGACGCCTCAAGCACTGAGATGCAGTGCCTTAGACCACTGCGCCACTCGGGAGTATCGACATTCATATTGCGCTGCACAGCCGTACCTAAGGATTGGGGATCAATGAAATGGGGTGTCAGTCTACTCCGTACCCAGAGCTTTTCCCCCCAAAGTCCTCCTCAGAGTTATCAGACTCCAAAACATCCAGGTTGTATTGTTTTCCCTCTGGAATAGTGTTCAATAGGCGTAGTAGGGTGACTGGTACAATAAATGTGGCTCAAGTCACAGTGGTTTCAGAGTCCCGCAATAAGAGTTACGATGCTAATGTTCTCTGGGTGTCACTGAATAGACTGATACTCCATGTCATTGATCCATAATCCATAGGTAAGTACAGTGAAGTAAACATGCCCCCAATGGAAGTCTTAATACATCCCGTGTGATTCCAACAGATTTTTGTCAAATTAATTTTATTTTGTTGAATTTATATAACAATCCAACCTCGTTTAGCATGATCCATGGCATAATTCCACTATTTGTATCACTGTCAATTAGGCAAATCCCCACCTTATCTTAGCTCATTGGTCACCATAGCAGCACCCACCCGTAATTTAATTTAATTTTGTTGAATTTATATAACAATCCAACTTCGTTTAGCATGATCCATGGCATAATTCCACTATTTGTATTCATTTGTATCACTGTCAATTAGGCAAATCCCCGCCTTATCTTAGCTCATTGGTCACCATAGCAGCACCCAGCAGGTATAGTACAGTTTAGTCATTTAGCAGACGCTCTTATCCAGAGCGACTTACAGTTAGTGAGTGCATATTTTTTTTATACTGGCCCCCCGTGGAAATCGAACCCACAACCCTGGCGTTGCAAACGCCATGCTCTATCAACTGAGCTACATCACTGCCGGCCATTCCCTCCCCTACCCTGGACGACGCTGGGCCAATTGTGCCCATGAGTCTCCCGGTCGCGGCCGGCTGCGACAGAGCCTGGATTCGAACCAGGATCTCTAGTGGCACAGTTAGCACTGCGATGCAGTGCCTTAAACCACTGCGCCACTCAGGAGTACGTATATCTCACTGGTCATCCCCAAAGCCAACACCTCCTTTGGCCGCCATTCCTTCCAGTTCTCTGCTGCCAATGACTGGAACAAATTGCAAAAATCTCTGAAGCTGGAGACTCTTATCTCCCTCACTAACTTTAAGTATCAGTTGTCAGAGCAGCTTACCGATCACTGCACCTGTACACAGCCCATCTGAAATTAGTCCACCCAACTACCTCATCCCCATATTGTTATTTATTTTGCTATTTTGCACCCCAGTATCTCTATTTGCACATCATCTCTTTGCATATATCATTCCAGTGTTAATACTAATTGTAATTATTTTGCACTATAGCCTATTTATTGCCTTACCTCCATAACTTGCTACATTTGCACACACTGTATATAGATTTTCTGTTGTATTTTTGACTTTGTTTTTACCCCATATGTAACTCTGTGTTGTTTTTTTATCGCACTGCTTTGCTTTATCTTGGCCAGGTCGCAGTTGTAAATGAGAACTTGTTCTCAACTGGCTTACCTGGTTAAATAAAGGTGAAATAAAAAAATAAAATTCCACTATTGTGGCTTATCCTTATTGTGGCTAGCTTCACATAGGTGGGTCCGGACCACCATGAATCAAATAAACAGTATATTAAGAGTATTTTTAGATGATGACACCTAGCTAGGGTACTTAGCTAGCTAACTATAGCTACTGAAACAGATTGTGGTTTTGCTACGTTTTTGGGGAAGAACATTGTTTGCATCCATCAGCTAACGTTAGCTAGCTTTTTTTTATGACATGCACTATGGAATTCAGTTTAGGTCATTGCGTGTCAAAATATATACACGTCAAATAACACTATTTGACGCGTCAAATAAGCGTTTAATTTGACTCGTCAAATATCAACATTTCTATATAGAATGCTGTGTGTGCTGAAAGCCAAGCGCCACCACTACTGTCAAAGCTGTACAATACCGCGTTGGTAATAAGGCATTATTTGTTCGACCGAATGGGAAAACGTCTGTATTTTAAATAAGATCAGGATCCAACGAACAGGATCCAAAATGTTTGCAAATATCTTTGATTCAGATGTTATTAGCAACTTCTGGGGTAGCTAGCTAGCTTTAGCTTGGTACCTAGTTAGCACCAATGCAACCAGCCTGACAACAATGACCTGTAGAAACTGCAGTCATTTTCAATATTCTTAGCAATGATTTAGGAATCCAGGTGAGTAAGTATTTGCTAGGTAGCCACTTGTTGTTCTCCTATTGAAATAACTAGCTAGCCAGCTACTTAACTCTGTTGCCCAAAGCTAACGTTATAAGCAGCCAGCTAGCGTCATCTGGCTAGTATGGCTTGACCCGGACCGGGTTATGTGTTGTGAAGTTAGCCACACTAGTGAAGTTTGCGTTTCGCCTTCAAAATAAACGTCCCTATTTGAAAGTGATGCAGAAGATTGTTGTTATAAATAAAAATCACCTGGGAGCATGAGCAGCAGTGTGCTGCGTTTTCCTTTCTGTTTTCCATCAGTTCTCCAGTCTCTGCGGAAAATACCTGGATGTGCCTCTGTTCTTCAGCTTTTGTAATTTGGAATCATGCCATATCTAGACTAGATGTTAAACAAGGTTGGAATGTGGAGCAGTGAAATTGTATCAGTCTACTCGTCGACACCCACAGAACACAGAAGAGTTTTTACACAAATATTAGGGTTGTAGTTCTTATCGCTGGACTGTGACCGTGGGAAATCACCGCCCCAGTCAGCCTGTTGTGCGTATTGACATTCATATTGCACTGTACAGCTTTACCTAAGGATTGGGGATCAATTAAATGGGGTGTCAGTCTACTCCGTACCCAAGTGTTTTTTGCCCAAAGTCCTCCTCAGCGTTATCAGACTCCAAAACATCCAGGTTGTATTGTTTTCCCCTCTGGAATAGTGTTAAATACACAGGTTAGCTAGCTAGCTAACTATAGCTACTGAAACAGATTGTCGTTTTGCTGTGTTTTTGGGGAAGAACATTGTTTGCATCCATCAGCCAGCTAGCTTGTTTATGACCAGTCCAGAGCCTGGGGAAGGGGAGAAGAGTGTCTGACCAGTCCAGAGCTTGGGGAAGAGGGGAAGAGGGTCTGACCAGTCCAGAGCTTGGGGAAGAGGGGAAGTGTTTATGACCAGTCCAGAGCTTGGGGAAGAGGGGAAGTGTTTATGACCAGTCCAGAGCTTGGGGAAGAGGGGAAGTGTTTATGACCAGTCCAGAGCTTGGGGAAGAGGGGAAGAGTGTCTGACCAGTCCAGAGCTTGGGGAAGAGGGGAAGAGTGTCTGACCAGTCCAGAGCTTGGGGAAGAGGGGAAGAGTGTCTGACCAGTCCAGAGCTTGGGGAAGAGGGGAAGTGTTTATGACCAGTCCAGAGCTTGGGGAAGAGGGGAAGAGTGTCTGACCAGTCCAGAGCTTGGGGAAGAGGGGAAGAGTGTCTGACCAGTCCAGAGCTTGGGGAAGTGTGTCTGGTCCTTGAGACACAACTTTACCAGCGTCGTAGCGTCACGTATCAGTGACTCGACATATCAAATAGGAGTGATTAGTGTTTAACGACGTTAAAATTCCTGAACGTGTTAAATTATTATGTGACGTGCAGTCATACTTTTTTATTTATTTATTTATTTTTATTTCACCTTTATTTAACCAGGTAAGCCAGTTGAGAACAAGTTCTCATTTACAACTGCGACCTGGCCAAGATAAAGCAAAGCAGTGCGATAAAAACAACAACACAGAGTTACATATGGGGTAAAACAAAACATACAGTCAAAAATACAATAGAAAATCTATATACAGTGTGTGCAAATGTAGTAAGTTATGGAGGTAAGGCAATAAATAGGCTATAGTGCAAAATAATTACAATTTAGTATTAACACTGGAGTGATAGATGTGCAGAAGATGATGTGCAAATAGAGATACTGGGGTACAAATGAGCAAAATAAATAACAATATGGGGATGAGGTAGTTGGGTGGGCTAATTTCAGATGGGCTGTGTACAGGTGCAGTGATCGGTAAGCTGCTCTGACAACTGATGCTTAAAGTTAGTGAGGGAGATAAGTGTCTCCAGCTTCAGAGATTTTTGCAGTTCGTTCCAGTCATTGGCAGCAGAGAACTGGAAGGAATGGCGGCCAAAGGAGGTGTTGACTTTTGGGATGACCAGTGAGATATACCTGCTGGAGCGCAGACTACGGGTGGGTGTTGCTATGGTGACCAGTGAGATATACCTGCGTTCATCCACCTCTGGCCTGCTGGCTCCCCTTCCTCTGCGGAAGCATAGTTCCCGCTCAGCCCAGTCAAAACTGTTCGCTGCTCTGGCACCCCAATGGTGGAACAAGCTCCCTCACGACGCCAGGACAGCGGAGTCACTCACCACCTTCCGGAGACATTTGAAACCCCACCTCTTTAAGGAATACCTGGGATAGGATAAAGCAATCCTTCTACGTTTTGATGTAGCTGGAGGTGTTTTGATACAGGCTGGAGGTGTTTTGATGTAGCTGGAGGTGTTTTGATACAGGGTAGATGTAGCTGGAGGTGTTTTGATGTAGCTGGAGGTGTTTTGATACAGGCTGGAGGTGTTTTGATGTAGCTGGAGGTGTTTTGATACAGGGTAGATGTAGCTGGAGGTGTTTTGATGTAGCTGGAAGATTAGATTACAGTGAAATGCTGTGATTGAATCCAACCTGAGTTGTGTTGAGCAGGGTGTGACTGAAATGGCCTTAGAGACTAATGGAATTTGAAGTTGAGTCCACAGCCAGTGTTACTGTCATGGGGGTGTTAAGTGTGACAGGTCTGGTGGTTGTATGATCTACATTTTATCTAACATTTTTACCTGAGAACTTATTTTAGCTGTCTAAACGAGCCTAATGCCTAGGCTTTTGCTCAGCAGGCTAATTTTTCTGTGACTCAGTAGATGATCTGGCTTCAAACACATTATTATTATTATTATTATTTATTATTATTATTATTATTATTATTAATATTACCCATGTACTCAGTTGTTACATCAGTATGACATTTAATTGTCTTGCAGTTGTCTACAACAGTGCACACATTATTTCTATTTAACTAGGTTGAGAAGTAATTATTTACAAATGACCAAGAGATACAAATAAAACATTAAATGTTGAAATACTAAAATCCCTAAAAACAAGTGTTTGATTAATATTCCTTCCCAACCAGGAAATCTGGCTGATGCCAGAAAGAAAGATGAAGCCCTCCCTCCCTTACAACAAAGTCATTTTTTTACGCAGTCTGGTCACATGAGGCTAATCTGTTACCCAGCTAGCTCATTATCGGGCAGCCATCTTGGTCAACACCCAACCTGCTGTCTGTCAGAGGAGGGAGCCACTCACTGCCTGCTCACATCTGAGCTAGCCGAGTGAGAGGGAGGCAGAGCGTTGTTATCCCAGTAGCCAGGCCACGCCACGCTGCAGAGACGCACAGAGGGAGCGGGGCAGGGCTGCAGCCTTTGTTGAGACAGACACCGGTGGCTTTCCCTTACTCATCCGTAAAGAAGGAGGAGAAGGGGGGAGGAATAACGAACCCAGCATCCATCCATCCATCCTCCTCTTTTCGCTCTCCCTTTGTTTTCTATCTCTTTTGAGAGAGACTGGCCCTTTTCATTCCTATCCAGGAGGACTGCTGTGGTTCAGCACTTTGCGTCGCCTGGCTCTCTGGAGAGCGAGAGCTGCGTTGTGTTGTTTCCATTTGTCTCTCAGCTCTCTACTCGCTGAGTCATCATGGCAGACCTGATGGCCCAGACCGACGCTCCGACTCCCACCACCGACAAGATCACGCAGCCGCCCGGGAGACCATCTACCTGTGTAACTTCCGTGTGTCTGTGGATGGAGAGATGGCTCTGTCTCTCAGGGAGCTCAACGACATCTCCCTCTCCCTCAGACCCAGAGCCAACCCACCGAAGGTACAGACAGGGCTGAGGCTGACCTAGTCTAGGAGGATGGAGGGAGAGTGGGGTGGAGGAGGGTAGGATGGAGGGGATGGGGCCCTGTTCAAGAGGATGCAATGTTATGGTGTTCTGGTAATGGAGTCACATTGGCTCGCAGCGCTTGATAACTCACTGATTTTAACTCAATGATTACAAGAGTGTCATGAAGGGAGGAGGGTTGTGAATAAGGCGTCTGTCAGATATCCGCTCTGCATCTGCCTCCATACAGGAACAACACAGACCAGTGTGTTCGCTGCAGTCATTTAGCAAAAAATACGTAACATGAAAAAAAGATTTCTGCCGTGGAGATGTTAGAACAGTCCACATTTACTTTTCCTCTGCAAACAAAACAAGTAATGAATATAAAAATCTGACAACCCCATAGTAGAATAGTTGATCTATTTACTTTTACTGAATAAAATATACACGCAACATGTAAAGTGTTGGTCCCATGTTTCATGAGCTGATATAAAAGATCTCAGAAATTTTCCAGATGCACATAAAGCGTATTTCTCTCTAATTGTGTGCACCAATTTGTTGACATCCCTCTTAGTGAGCATTTCTCCTTTGCCAAGATAATCCATCCACCTGACAGGTGTGGCATATCAAGAAGCTGATTAAACAGCATGATCATTACACAGGTGCACCTTGTGCTGGGGCCATAAAGGCCACTCTAAAATGTGTAGTTTTTGTCACACAACACAATTTCACAGATGTCTCAAGTTTTGAGGGAGCGCGCTATTGGCATGCTGACTGCAGGAATGTCCACAGCGCTGTTGCCAGAGAATTAAATGTTAATTTGTCTACTGTAAGCTGCCTCCAACAGCGTTTTAGAGAATTTGGCTGTATGTCCAACCGGCCTCACAACCACAGACCACGTGTAACCAAGCCAGCCCAGGACCTCCCCAGAACACGTGTAACCAAGCCAGCCCAGGACCTCCCCAGAACACGTGTAACCAAGCCAGCCCAGGACCTCCCCAGAACACGTGTAACCAAGCCAGCCCAGGACCTCCCCCAGAACACGTGTAACCACGCCAGCCCAGGACCTCCACATCACAACCGCAGAACACGTGTAACCAAGCCAGCCCAGGACCTCCACATCACAACCGCAGAACACGTGTAACCAAGCCAGCCCAAGACCTCCACATCCAGTTTCTTTACCTGCAGGATTATCTGAGACCAGCCATCCAGCAAACTGTGGGTTTGCTCAACTGAAGGATTTCACTGAGGGCCTTCCCTCCCCTTCATTTTGTAGTGAGTTAGCATAGCTACGATCGGACGGGGCCTTCCCTCCCCTTCATTTTGTATTGAGTTAGCATCATAGCTACGATCGGACGGGGCCTTCCCTCCCCTTCATTTTGTAGTGAGTTAGCATAGCTACGATCGGACGGGGCCGTCCCTCCCCTTCATTTTGTAGTGAGTTAGCATAGCTACGATCGGACGGGGCCTTCCCTCCCCTTCATTTTGTAGTGAGTTAGCATAGCTACGATCGGGACGGGCAAATCCCTCCCCTTCATTTTGTAGTGAGTTAGCATAGCTACGATCGGACGGGGCCTTCCCTCCCCTTCATTTTGTAGTGAGTTAGCATAGCTCACGATCGGACGGGGCCGTCCCTCCCCTTCATTTTGTAGTGAGTTAGCATAGCTACGATCGGACGGGGCCTTCCCTCCCCTTCATTTTGTAGTGAGTTAGCATCATAGCTACGATCGGACGGGGCCGACCCTCCCCTTCATTTTGTAGTGAGTTAGCATAGCTACGATCGACGGGGCCTTCCCTCCCCTTCATTTTGTAGTGAGTTAGCATAGCTACGATCGGACGGGGCCTTCCCTCCCCTTCATTTTGTAGTGAGTTAGCATCATAGCTTACGATCGAACGGGGCCTTCCTCTCCCTTCATTTTTGTAGTGAGTTAGCATAGCTACGATCGGACGGGCCGTCCCCTCCTTCATTTGTATTGAGTTAGCATCATAGCTACGATCGGACCGGGGCCTTCCCTCCCCTTCATTTTGTAGTGAGTTAGCATAGCTACGATCGGACGGGGCCGTCCCTCCCCTTCATTTTGTAGTGAGTTAGCATAGTTACGATCGGACGGGGCCTTCCCTCCCCCTTCATTTTGTAGTGAGTTAGCATCATAGCTACGATCGGACGGGGCCTTCCCCTCCCCTTCATTTTGTAGTGAGTTAGCATAAGCTACGTCGGACGGGAGCCGCTCCCTCCCCTTCATTTTGTAGTGAGTTAGCATAGCATCACTGATCGACGGGGCCAGTCCCTCCCCTTCATTTTGTAGTGAGTTAGCATAAGCTACGATCGGACGGGGCCTTCCCTCCCCCTTCATTTTGTAGTGAGTTAGCATAGCTACGATCGGACGGGCACATCCCTCCCTTCATTTTGTAGTGAGTTAGCATAGCTACGATCGGACGGCCCTTCCCTCCCCTTCATTTTGTAGTGAGTTAGCATCATAGCTACGATCGGACGGGCCGACCCTCCCTTCATTTTGTAGTGAGTTAGCATAGCTACGATCGGACGGGGCCTTCCCTCCCCTTCATTTTGTAGTGAGTTAGCATAGCTACGATCGGACGGGGGCCTTCCCTCCCTTCATTTTGTAGTGAGTTAGCATCATAGCTACATCGGACGGGGCCTTCCCTCCCCTTCATTTTGTAGTGAGTTAGCATAGCTACGATCGGATGGGGCTCCCTCCCCTTCATTTGTATTGAGTTAGCATCATAGCTACGATCGGACGGGGCCTTCCCTCCCTTCATTTTGTAGTGAGTTAGCATAGCTCTACGATCGGACGGGGGCAAATCCCTCCCCTTCAATTTGTAGTGAGTTAGCATAGCTACGATCGGACGGGGCCTTCCCTCCCCCTTCATTTTGTAGTGAGTTAGCATCATAGCTACGATCGGACGGGGCCTTCCTCCCCTTCATTTTGTATTGAGTTAGCATAGCTACGATCGGACGGGGCCGTCCCTCCCCTTCATTTTTGTAGTGAGTTAGCATAGCTACGATCGGACGGGGCCGAATCCCTCCCCTTCATTTTATAGTGAGTTAGCATAGCTACGATCGGACGGGGCTCCCTCCCCTTCATTTTATAGTGAGTTAGCATAGTTACGATCGGACGGGGCCTTCCCTCCCCCTTCATTTTTGTAGTGAGTTAGCATAGCTACGATCGGACGGGGCCTTCCTCCCCTTCATTTTGTAGTGAGTTAGCATAGCTACGATCGGACGGGGCCTTCCCTCCCCTTCATTTTGTAGTGAGTTAGCATAGCTACGATCGGACGGGGCCTTCCCTCGCCTTCATTTTGTAGTGAGTTAGCATAGCTACGATCGGACGGGGCCTTCCCTCCCCTTCATTTTGTAGTGAGTTAGCATAGCTACGATCGGACGGGGCCGTCCCTCCCCTTCATTTTGTAGCGAGTTAGCATAGCTACGATCGGACGGGGCCTTCCCTCCCCTTCATTTTGTAGTGAGTTAGCATAGCTACGATCGGACGGGGCCTTCCCTCGCCTTCATTTTGTAGTGAGTTAGCATAGCTACGATCGGACGGGAGCCTTCCTCCCCTTCATTTTGTAGTGAGTTAGCATAGCTACGATCGGACGGGGCCTTCCCTCCCCTTCATTTTGTAGTGAGTTAGCATAGCTACGATCGGACGGGGCCTTCCTCGCCTTCATTTTGTAGTGAGTTAGCATAGCTACGATCGGACGGGGCCTTCCCTCCCTTCATTTTGTAGTGAGTTAGCATAGCTACGATCGGACGGGGCCTTCCTCGCCTTCATTTTTGTAGTGAGTTAGCATAGCTACGATCGGACGGGGCCTTCCCCTCCCCTTCATTTTGTAGTGAGTTAGCATAGCTACGATCGGACGGGGCCGTCCCTCCCCTTCATTTTGTAGTGAGTTAGCATAGCTACGATCGGACGGGGCCTTCCCTCCCCTTCATTTTGTAGTGAGTTAGCATAGCTACGATCGGACGGGGCCTTCCCTCCCCTTCATTTTGTAGTGAGTTAGCATAGCTACGATCGGACGGGGCCTTCCCTCGCCTTCATTTTGTAGTGAGTTAGCATAGCTACGATCGGACGGGGCCTTCCCTCCCCTTCATTTTGTAGTGAGTTAGCATAGCTACGATCGGACGGGGCCTTCCCTCCCCTTCATTTTGTATTGAGTTAGCATAGCTACGATCGGACGGGGCCGTCCCTCCCCTTTCATTGTTTTATCATACCGTAGCCTCTCTGTAGTGTCTTTTAGGGAGTCCACAGTAGTTTTCACTGTCTTAATTTCCAGTCATATTTCTTCCATCATTTGATTCCTGTTTTTAAGGCCTCAACCTCCCCCAGTAGCCCAGGCAATAGATCCAGCTTTTTTAACTGCTCGCTCATGGCTGTAAACAATGCTGTATCTTCTGGATAAATGGTTATAAAAACGTCCCCCTCCAATGTTACGTTTAGAATTTTAGATGGCGGCTTCCCTTCAGTTTCTCGCCGAGCTCTTCTTGTTCGCTTCGATGTATCTGATTATTTTTCGAGCATATCAAAATGCTGATCAATAAATAGTTCCAAGGTTCTCTATATTAGTTTGTTTCACAGTTATCAGCTAATCCTCAATTGTTATGATTAATTCATGTCTACCTGCCATCTGCCACGTCATCAACGGTACACTTTGTCCACAACAATTCTTAATGCAATTGTGAGGAAAACTGCAGTTTTAATGACCTAAAAAGATGGGGATCTGCACCATTTGAATCCCGGAGTTTTTAACACGTTACCACTCCGCAATCCGCTGTGAGTGCTTAGGGGACAGTGGGGCTAAATGTAACACGGGTCAATTGTAGGGTAACTTGTGTCACCTGCCACCCTACCTCAACATAATGTTTTAGGAGTGACTTAAAAAATTGTGATGAGACCGATTTTACATTTTTCGTTCAGCAAGAGTAGTGGCAACCAGGGAAAGTGTAGGGGAAAAGATTGTGACATGAAGTGGTTTGTGAGAAGTACAGGAAGTACAGGAAGGGGGCGTGTTACCCTGTAAGGCAGATTATCCCAAGTTACCTTAATTATATTCACTGTGTTTATGCAAGTTTCTTGGGACATAAAATTCTTCAATATGATTCTAACATTTACATTACATTTACGTCATTTAGCAGACGCTCTTATCCAGAGCGACTTACAAATAGGTGCATTCACCTTATAGCCAGTGGGATAACCACTTTACAATGTTTTTTTTTTTTTTTTTTTGGTGGGTTGGAGTAAAGGGGGGGGGGTAGAAGGATTACTTTATCCTATCCCAGGTATTCCTTAAAGAGGTGGGGTTTCAAATGTCTCCGGAAGGTGGTGAGTGACTCCGCTGTCCTGGCGTCGTGAGGGAGCTTGTTCCACCATTGGGGTGCCAGAGCAGCGAACAGTTTTGACTGGGCTGAGCGGGAACTATGCTTCCGCAGAGATAGGGGAGCCAGCAGGCCAGAGGTGGATGAACGCAGTGCCCTCGTTTGGGTGTAGGGACTGATCAGAACCTGAAGGTACGGAGGTGCCGTTCCCCTCACAGCTCCGTAGGCAAGCACCATGGTCTTGTAGCAGATGCGAGCTTCAACTGGAAGCCAGTGGAGTGTGCGGAGGAGCGGGGTGACGTGAGAGAACTTGGGAAGGTTGAACACCAGACGGGCTGCGGCATTCTGGATGAGTTGTAGGGGTTTAATGGCACAGGCAGGGGAGGCCAGCCAACAGCGAGTTGCAGTAATCCAGACGGGGAGATGACAAGTGCCTGGATTAGGACCTGTGCCGCTTCCTGTGTAAGGCAGGGTCGTACTCTCGAATGTTGTAAAGCATGAACCTACAGGATCGGGTCACCGCCTTGATGTTAGCGGAGAACGACAGGGCGTTGTCCAGGGTCACGCCAAGGCTCTTCGCACTCTGGGAGGAGGACACAACGGAGTTGTCAACCGTGATGGCGAGATCATGGAACGGGCAGTCCTTCCCCGGGAGGAAGAGCAGCTCCGTCTTGCCGAGGTTCAGCTTGAGGTGGTGATCCGTCATCCATACTGATATGTCTGCCAGACATGCAGAGATGCGATTCGCCACCTGGTTGTCAGAAGGGGGAAAGGAGAAGATTAGTTGTGTGTCGTCAGCGTAGCAATGATAGGAGAGGCCATGTGAGGATATGACAGAGCCAAGTGACTTGGTGTATAGCGAGAATAGGAGAGGGCCTAGAACTGAGCCCTGGGGGACACCAGGGTGAGAGCACGTGGTGCGGAGACAGATTCTCGCCACGCCACCTGGTAGGAGCGACCTGTCAGGTAGGACGCAATCCAGGAGTGAGCCGCGCCGGAGATGCCCAGCTCGGAGAGGGTGGAGAGGAGGATCTGATGGTTCACAGTATCAAAGGCAGCAGATAGGTCTAGAAGGACAAGAGAAGAGGAGAGAGAGTTAGCTTTAGCAGTGCGGAGAGCCTCTGTGACACAGAGAAGAGCAGTCTCAGTTGAATGACCAGTCTTGAAACCTGACTGGTTTGGATCAAGAAGGTCATTCTGAGAGAGATCGCAAGAGAGTTGGCTAAAGACGGCACGCTCAAGCGTTTTGGAGAGAAAAGAAAGAAGGGATACTGGTCTGTAGTTGTTGACATCAGAGGGATCGAGTGTTGGTTTTTTGAGAAGGGGTGCAACTCTCGCTCTCTTGAAGACGGAAGGGACATAGCCAGCGGTCAAGGATGAGTTGATCAGCGAGGTGAGGTAAGGGAGAAGGTCACCGGAGATGGTCTGGAGAAGAGAGGGGGGGATAGGGTCAAGCGGGCAGGTTGTTGGGCGGCCTGCCGTCACAAGTCGCAAGATTTTATCTGGAGAGAGAGGGGAGAAAGAAGTCAAAGCATAGGGTAGGGCAGTGTGAGCAGGACCAGCAGTGTCATTTGACTTAACAAACGAGGATCGGATGTCGTCAACCTTCTTTTCAAAATGGTTGACGAGTCATCCACAGAGAGGGGAGGAGAATGTGGCAAAGAGCTTCCTAGGGTTAGAGGCGGATGCTTGGAATTTAGAGTGGTAGAAAGTGGCCTTAGCAGCAGAAACAGATGAAGAAAATGTGGAGAGGAGGGAGTGAAAAGATGCCAGGTCTGCAGGGAGTCTAGTTTTCTTCCATTTCCGCTCAGCTGCCCGGAGCTCTGTTCTGTGAGCTCGCAATGAGTCATCAAGCCACGGAGCTGGAGGGGAGGACCGAGCCGGCCTAGTTAAAAGATTACATTTGGGATCTAGCTAATGATTAGCCCAATATGGTAAATGCAGATGGGCTACCCCATAGCCACTACGCTACATCAGATGGGCTACAGGTGATAATGCTTATTGCTAAAGCATACCTGATAATATGGACCATGCATAGGATATACAGTGGGGAGAACAAGTATTTGATACACTGCCGATTTTGCAGGTTTTCCTACTTACAAAGCATGTAGAGGTCTGTAAGTTTTATCATAGGTACACTTCAACTGTGAGAGACGGAATCTAAAACAAAAATCCAGAAAATCACATTGTATGATTTTTAAGTAATTAATTTGCATTTTATTGCATGACATAAGTATTTGATACATCATAAAAGCAGAACTTAATATTTGGTACAGAAACCTTTGTTTGCAATTACAGAGATCATACGTTTCCTGTAGGTCTTGACCAGGTTTGCACACACTGCAGCAGGAATTTTGGCCCACTCCTCCATACAGACCTTCTCCAGATCCTTCAGGTTTCGGGGCTGTCAGAATTTCTATTGGCTTCAGGTCTGGAGACTGGCTAGGCCACTCCAGGACCTTGAGATGCCTCTTACGGAGCCACTCCTTAGTTGCCCTGGCTGTGTGTTTCGGGTCGTTGTCATGCTGGAAGACCCAGCCACGACCCATCTTCAATGCTCTTACTGAGGGAAGGAGGTTGTTGGCCAAGATCTCGCGATACATGGCCCCATCCATCCTCCCCTCAATACGGTGCAGTTGTCCTGTCCCCTTTGCAGAAAAGCATCCCCAAAGAATGATGTTTCCACCTCCATGCTTCACGGTTGGGATGGTGTTCTTGGGGTTGTACTCATCCTTCTTCTTCCTCCAAACACGGCGAGTGGAGTTTAGACCAAAAAGCTATATTTTTGTCTCATCAGACCACATGACCTTCTCCCATTCCTCCTCTGGATCATCCAGATGGTCATTGGCAAACTTCAGACGGGCCTGGACATGCGTTGGCTTGAGCAGGGGGACCTTGCGTGCGCTGCAGGATTTTAATCCATGACGGCGTAGTGTGTTACTAATGGTTTTCTTTGAGACTGTGGTCCCAGCTCTCTTCAGGTCATTGACCAGGTCCTGCCGTGTAGTTCTGGGCTGATCCCTCACCTTCCTCATGATCATTGATGCCCCACGAGGTGAGATCTTGCATGGAGCCCCAGACCGAGGGTGATTGACCGTCATCTTGAACGTCTAATTTTCTAATAATTGCGGCAACAGTTGTTGCCTTCTCACCAAGCTGCTTGCCTATTGCCCTGTAGCCCATTCCAGCCTTGTGCAGGTCTACAATTTTATCCCTGATGTCCTTACACAGCTCTCTGGTCTTGGCCATTGTGGAGAGGTTGGAGTCTGTTTGATTGAGTGTGTGGACAGGTGTCTTTTATACAGGTAACGAGTTCAAACAGGTGCAGTTAATACAGGTAATGAGTGGAGAACAGGAGGGCTTCTTAAAGAAAAACTAACAGGTCTGTGAGAGCCGGAATTCTTACTGGTTGGTAGGTGATCAAATACTTATATCATGCAATAAAATGCAAATTAATTACTTAAAAATCATACAATGTTATTTTCTGGATTTTTGTTTTAGATTCCGTCTCTCAGGAGTTGAAGTGTACCTATGATACAAATTACAGACCTCTACACGCTTTGTAAGTAGGAAAACCTGCAAAATCGGCAGTGTATCAAATACTTGTTCTCCCCACTGTATGTATGGTCCAATATATGTTTTTATTTTATTTATTTTTTACAAATACCAAATATGTTATTGGGCTCATTTCTGGAGGTGGAAATTATACTTTAGATGGTGTCGACATAATTTTTTTTTCATTCATTTTGGAGTAAATGTCCTTTTTAGAAAGTCATCAGAACAGAGCTTCTCAGTCCTCCGACATAGAATTTGCAAAAGCAGTTAAGATAACATTTTAATTGAATGCAATATCATGACTTAATATCATGACTGGGTCATTTTTATTGAATCATGATTACCTATTTTTTATTTTCTTACACCAAATACAAACATACATGTACAAACAACAACTTAGACGCACCCATCCAACGACTACATCTCCTCTGCCCAGACCCCCATGCTCACCCATCCAACGACTACATCTCCTCTGCCCAGACCCACATGCTCACACCATCCAACGACTACATCTCCTCTGCCCAGACCCCCATGCTCACACCATCCAACGACTACATCTCCTCTGCCCAGACCCACATGCTCACACCATCCAACGACTACATCTCCTCTGCCCAGACCCCCATGCTCACACCATCCAACGACTACATCTCCTCTGCCCAGACCCCCATGCTCACCCATCCAACGACTACATCTCCTCTGCCCAGACCCCCATGCTCACACCATCCAACGACTACATCTCCTCTGCCCAGACCCCCATGCTCACCCATCCAACGACTACATCTCCTCTGCCCAGACCCCCCATGCTCACACCATCCAACGACTACATCTCCTCTGCCCAGACCCCCATGCTCACACCATCCAACGACTACATCTCCTCTGCCCAGACCCACATGCTCACACCATCCAACGACTACATCTCCTCTGCCCAGACCCCCATGCTCACACCATCCAAAGACTACATCTCCTCTGCCCAGACCCCCCATGCTCACACCATCCAACGACTACATCTCCTCTGCCCAGACCCACATGCTCACACCATCCAACGACTACATCTCCTCTGCCCAGACCCCCATGCTCACACCATCCAACGACTACATCTCCTCTGCCCAGACCCACATGCTCACACCATCCAACGACTACATCTCCTCTGCCCAGACCCCCATGCTCACACCATCCAACGACTACATCTCCTCTGCCCAGACCCACATGCTCACACCATCCAACGACTACATCTCCTCTGCCCAGACCCACATGCTCACACCATCCAACGACTACATCTCCTCTGCCCAGACCCACATGCTCACACCATCCAACGACTACATCTCCTCTGCCCAGACCCACATGCTCACACCATCCAACGACTACATCTCCTCTGCCCAGACCCACATGCTCACACCATCCAACGACTACATCTCCTCTGCCCAGACCCACATGCTCACACCATCCAACGACTACATCTCCTCTGCCCAGACCCACATGCTCACACCATCCCTAGCGCCTGCATTATTGTTTACCACATGGCCTGAAACTGCACCATTTTGTTTCTTTCCCTAGCCTTTAATATTTCAATAATAAATCATTTGATTTTTCCATTGTGTTAATGATGGCAGATTGATTGATTTCCAGGTTTTTAATATACGTTTTTTCAAGATGAGTGATGAGAAGAGACATGACTCTGCCGTTGTGCTGTAGAATTTGTGAATTTTGTCTCTTGTATAATAAATTCTATACATTATTTATACTGCATTAAGAAATCCTCTTTTTGTTGCTGCCTTAAAGGGTAACTCTCAAACCCAGCCTTTTCCCCTTCAATTAAAAAACTAAATGCATTCTGGTGAGAAGTTGTGGGTGGGGAGAATTGCTCATAAATATTCATTTTGGGGGGTGGGTAAACGTTGTTGTACCTGATCCCAACACTTCCTCACTAAAGCATACTGATCAGAAGTCCACTGGCACGCTCTGATAATACAATTGTGCATCGCAAGCAAATGTGTCCCTGGACAGTTAGCTCAGTGTTAAGGTGCAGAGTTCCTGTCCCTGGACAGTTAGCTCAGTGTTAAGGTGCAGAGTTCCTGTCCCTGGACAGTTAGCTCAGTGTTAAGGTGCAGAGTTCCTGTCCCTGGACAGTTAGCTCAGTGTTAAGGTGCAGAGTTCCTGTCCCTGGACAGTTAGCTCAGTGTTAAGGTGCAGAGTTCCTGTCCCTGGACAGTTAGCTCAGTGTTAAGGTGCAGAGGTCCTGTCCCTGGACAGTTAGCTCAGTGTTAAGGTGCAGAGTTCCTGTCCCTGGACAGTTAGCTCAGTGTTAAGGTGCAGAGTTCCTGTCCCTGGACAGTTAGCTCAGTGTTAAGGTGCAGAGTTCCTGTCCCTGGACAGTTAGCTCAGTGTTAAGGTGCAGAGTTCCTGTCCCTGGACAGTTAGCTCAGTGTTAAGGTGCAGAGTTCCTGTCCCTGGACAGTTAGCTCAGTGTTAAGGTGCAGAGTTCCTGACATTGCCACTTGCAGTGTAAATTCTAATCCCACATGGGGCACCAAAAAATTATTTGAATTGTGAACTCACATTTATTGGGGTATTTTGTTTGGAAGAAAAGTGAAATCATCACCTTGAAAATTAAGATTAGGGGCTAAATTCAATCCAACCCACATTGCAGTATTTACACAGTGGCTCTTTTTCCAATGCTCAAATCAACTCACAGATTTGGTTTTGTTCAAGAAAGTCTTAACATTGATGAGGCCTACGTCCATGTTTACTTTCCTTGCACATCTTCATCCTCCCAAACCTGGTCTTTCATCCTCCCAAACCTGGTCTTTCATCCTCCCAAACCTGGTTCCTTCATCCTCCCAAACCTGGTCTTTCATCCTCCCAAACCTGGTGCCTTCATCCTCCCAAACCTGCAACTTCATCCTCCCAATTCATCCTCCCAAACCTGCAACTTCATCCTCCCAAACCTGCAACTTCATCCTCCCAAACCTGCTCCTTCATCCTCCCTAACCTTCACCTTCATCCTCCCTAACCTTCACTTTCATCCTCCCAAACCTCCACTTTCATCCTCTTAAACTTGCACCTTCATCCTCCCAAACCTGGTCTTTCATCCTCCCAAACCTGCAACTTCATCCTCCCAAACCTGCAACTTCATCCTCCCAAACCTGCAACTTCATCCTTCCAAACCTGCAACTTCATCCTCCCAAACCTGCAACTTCATCCTCCCAAACCTGCAACTTCATCCTCCCAAACCTGCTCCTTCATCCTCCCTAACCTTCACCTTCATCCTCCCAAACCTCCACCTTCATCCTCTTAAACTTGCACCTTCATCCTCCCAAACCTGGTCTTTCATCCTCCCAAACCTGGTCTTTCATCCTCCCAAACCTGGTGCCTTCATCCTCCCAAACCTGCAACTTCATCCTCCCAAACCTGCAACTTCATCCTCCCAAACCTGCAACTTCATCCTCCCAAACCTGCAACTTCATCCTCCCAAACCTGGTCTTTCATCCTCCCAAACCTGGTGCCTTCATCCTCCCAAACCTGCACCTTCATCCTCCCAAACCTGGTCTTTCATCCTCCCAAACCTTCACCTTCATCCTCCCAAACCTGCAACTTCATCCTCCCAAACCTGCAACTTCATCCTCCCAAACCTGCAACTTCATCCTCCCAAACCGTCTCCTTCATCCTCCCAAACCTGGTTCTTCATCCTCCCTAACCAGCCTCCAGTCCTCCTGGGCTCATTTCTCACCACCTTGGCACCTGGTCCCACTTCACTCCCTTCTGCTTGGCCTTAACCCTTCAATGTTTTAGATATAAGCAGTGTAGTGGTGGAGCTCTCACCATATTGCTCCCCAAGGGGAAGGGTTAGCCCCAAGGGGAAGGGTTAGCCCCAAGGGAAAGGGTTAGCCCCAAGGGGAAGGGTTAGCCCCAAGGGGAAGGGTTAGCCCCAAGGGAAAGGGTTAGCCCCAAGGGAAAGGGTTAGCCCCAAGGGGAAGGGTTAGCCCCAAGGGAAAGGGTTAGCCCCAAGGGGAAGGGTTAGCCCCAAGGGAAAGGGTTAGCCCCAAGGGGAAGGGTTAGCCCCAAGGGGAAGGGTTAGCCCCAAGGGGAAGGGTTAGCCCCAAGGGGAAGGGTTAGCCCCAAGGGAAAGGGTTAGCCCCAAGGGGAAGGGTTAGCCCCAAGGGGAAGGGTTAGCCCCAAGGGGAAGGGTTAGCCCCAAGGGAAAGGGTTAGCCCCAAGGGAAAGGGTTAGCCCCAAGGGAAAGGGTTAGCCCCAAGGGGAAGGGTTAGCCCCAAGGGAAAGGGTTAGCCCCAAGGGGAAGGGTTAGCCCCAAGGGAAAGGGTTAGCCCCAAGGGGAAGGGTTAGCCCCAAGGGGAAAGGGTTAGCCCCAAGGGAAAGGGTTAGCCCCAAGGGGAAGGGTTAGCCCCAAGGGGGAAGGGTTAGCCCCAAGGGAAAGGGTTAGCCCCAAGGGGAAGGGTTAGCCCCAAGGGAAAGGGTTAGCCCCAAGGGAAAGGGTTAGCCCCAAGGGAAAGGGTTAGCCCCAAGGGAAAGGGTTAGCCCCAAGGGAAAGGGTTAGCCCCAAGGGAAAGGGTTAGCCCCAAGGGAAAGGGTTAGCCCCAGGGAAAGGGTTAGCCCCAAGGGAAAGGGTTAGCCCCAAGGGAAAGGGTTAGCCCCAAGGGGAAGGGTTAGCCCCAAGGGAAAGGGTTAGCCCCAAGGGAAAGGGTTAGCCCCAAGGGAAAGGGTTAGCCCCAAGGGAAAGGGTTAGCCCCAAGGGAAAGGGTTAGCCCCAAGGGAAAGGGTTAGCCCCAAGGGAAAGGGTTAGCCCCAAGGGGAAGGGAGCGAATTTCTAATCGGTTGTGTGTCTCCCTGCTTTGCAGTCATCTCAAAGCCTTTTGCCACCCTGGCATGGCCATCCATTCAACTTACCCACCCTGGCTGGCTGTGTGACCATCCAATCTACAGCATGTATTGGCCTGTGCCTCAACACCTCAGCATGACTGCTGCACCTACCATTTTGCCACCATCAGACTCTTTCTCTTTTGCTTCCTCTCTCTCTCTCTCTCTCTCTCTCTCTCTCTCTCTCTCTCTCTCTCTCTCTCTCCATTCTGGGTGGTTGATAATCCAGGAACCTGTTCTGTTGCTTCATTCTCTTTGCTTCCTGGTTTCCTGGCCAATACCCTGCTGCTGCTATGCCTGTTGGATAGAGCCCACTGCTCTGTGCCAGTTTCACCTCCCTGCCGCTCCACAAAGCTGTGAAACCTCTTCCATTCACTGGCTCTGGAAAAATGCACAATAACTTTTCTGTTCATAGGATTTGTAAATAGTTTACAGGTGTGCTGCTCTGCAGTTATCCTATCCTATAGCCCACTGAACAAAAATATCAACGCAACATGTTAAGTGTTGGTCCCATGTTTCATGAGCTGAAATAAGATCCCAGGAATGTTCCATACGAACAGAAATCTTAACTGCTGTTTCAGGGTCTTGTTCAGCTAGCTGCTTTCACTTGACTGCTTCCTTTATTCCACTTTGTTCCGCCTGTACCGAAAGGTCTTCACTCATATTTCAATTACGTATATTGTAGTTGCTTGATATTTGTGGTGTCATCCAGTAGGCTATCTCTCGAGGGACCATGTCACCGCCCTGAAGACCGTCTGGTTAGTGGTTATGAGGTCCGGGTGGAATGTGAAGAGGTGGATGTTTTACAGTCAGTTTAGTCGCTGACCTTCCTTGATGTCTCGCTATTATAAGACATGAATGCAAATAACAGTCATGTGACTTGCTAAAGCAAGAACCAGTCCCTCCAGGATGTCACAGATTTTTTTAAAAAATTTGCAGGCAAAAATGCTTGATTTTGGTTCTACAATTCGGACATTTTGCATGGCAATATGCAATGATTTTGTCCAATTTGTTGCGAAAAATGCGCTGACGAGGGAAAAGGTTTGTCGCTACATCCTCTATGTCTGTTGGGAGATATCCTTCCTCTCTCGGTTCTCAGTTTTGATTTGCTGCTGCCTTCAGCTAGTGTTGCTGCCATTGTGACTGTATTGTACCAGGGTTGGTTTGTTGACGTTTCTTCTTTCTCTTTCCCTCTCTCCTCCATCTCCAGATACGAAGGACCCTATAGCCATCGAGCGGTTGAACCTGATGAACATGGCTAAGCTGAGCATCAAGGGCCTGATTGAGTCGGCCCTGAACCTGGGCCGAACCCTGGACTCCGACTACGCTCCGCTGCAGCAGTTCTTCGTGGTCATGGAGCACTGCCTCAAACACGGACTCAAAAGTACGGAGACGTGCGACATCCCCTACCTACCTATGTTATTGTTTGTTCTTGCCTGGTCCCAGATCTGTTTGTGCGGTCTTGCCAACGCCTATGGTCATTGTTTCACCAAACGTGGTCTTGCCAACACCTATGGTCATTGTTTCACCAAACGTGACATTGACCATAGGAGTTGGTTGGCAAAACAGATCTGGGACATGTCTGTACTAGATGTAGGCTTGTTTCTCTGGTGTAACAAGAATCACTAGTCACATCCCTTCTAATAATGATTTGAGAACCGTGCTCCCAAATTATTACAAACACATCGACTGTCGTAACTCGCAGAAATTCTACTCTTTACCACTTCTACACGCCTTTTTGGACACGGGGTATAAGGCCCTCTCCCGTCCTCCTTTCGGCATATCCGACCATGACTCCATCTTGCTTCTCCCCGCCTACAAACAAAGACTCAAGAGGGAAGTGCCGGTGGTCAGCGTTGGTCTGTACAGCGTTGGTCCGTCAGCGTTGGTATACAGCGTTGGTCCGTACAGCGTTGGTCCGTACAGCGTTGGTCCGTACAGCGTTGGTCCGTACAGCGTTAGTCCGTACAGCGTTGGTCCGTTACAGCGTTGGTCCGTTACAAGCGTTAGTCCGTGCAAGCGTTGGTCCGTACAGCGTTGGTCCGCATAGCGGGTCCGCATAGCGTTAGTCCGTGATAGCGTTGGTCCGATAGCGTTGGTCCGTACAGCGTTGGTCCGTACAGCGTTGGTCCGTATAGCGTAACGTATAGCCGTTGCATAGCGTTGGTCCATTACAGCGTTGGTCCATTACAGCGTTGGTCCGTACAGCGTTGGTCCGTGCAAGCGTTGGTCCGTACAAGCGTTGGTCCGTTACAGCGTTAGTCCGTACTAGCGTTGGTCCGCATAGCGTTGGTCCGTACAGCGTTAGTCCGTTACAAGCGTTGGTCCGTGCATAGCGTTGGTCCGTTACAGCGTTGGTCCGTGCAGCGTTAGTCCGTACAGCGTTGGTCCGTCATAGCGTTAGTCCGTCACAGCGTTGGTCCGTCATAGCGTTAGTCCGTGCATAGCGTTGGTCCGCATAGCGTTGGTCCGTACAGCGTTGGTCCGTACAGCGTTGGTCCGTACAGCGTTGGTCCGTACAGCGTTGGTCCGTATAGCGTTAGTCCGTATAGCGTTAGTCCGTTACAGCGTTAGTCCGTACTAGCGTTAGTCCGTACAGCGTTGGTCCGTACAGCGTTAGTCCGTACAGCGTTGGTCCGTTACAGCGTTGGTCCGTACAGCGTTGGTCTGTACAGCGTTGGTCCGTACAGCGTTAGTCCGTACAGCGTTGGTCTGTACAGCGTTGGTCTGTACAGCGTTGGTCCGTACAGCGTTGGTCCGTACAGCGTTGGTCCGTACAGCGTTGGTCCGTACAGCGTTGGTCTTGTGACGTCACGAGAGGCTACACAGCTTTCAGCGGGATTGCTCAAGTAGTGCAAGGAGACAAGGTTCAAACAAAACAAGGATTTTATTATAGGTCTTGGGAAATTAACGAAAATATAACAAAATTCTGTTCTCTTGTGGCTCTTTACGGGTTAACAGTTCAGGGATGTCTCTTCCACATCCAAAATCATAATTCTCACTCGCTCAGATAACTTTTCCCCAGCCTTACTGTAGTCCACGTTGCAGCTAGTGGCCAACCCAGCAAAAAGTCCTTCCAAATGTCTCTCACGTATTTCCACAGGTGCATATATCCAAAGGTGAGTATTTCCCAAAGGTAAGTATCTCCAAATCCTTATATTCCTCATGGAAGTGGACGTGCAGCACTCTTGTCCTCCAGAGAGCCCAGGTTGGAGACCGTGTCTCTTCACCCCCACACACTCCCCTCAGTGTGTCTCTTCCCTTCCCAAACCTTCAGCTCATCAGCTCCTCATTTGTTTCAGCTGCGTGGGAAGATTGGCCATAGAGGGGGTGGAGTTCCCGACCATACCAGCAGATGGAGCCATAGCTGTCTGGGTTTGCAGCCACCTCAGGGGATGTAACGTCCCTCCAGGACACAGCCTCTCGTGACATCACACATCCCCCTCCTCGGGACCGACGTCCTCGTCGGGTAAAGGCAGCGAAGAAGGCATCACGCCGGGAGAGGGCGTCCGCATTGCCGTGGTGCTTGCCAGCCTGCTCTCTCTTCAACTCCTCCACCTCTAGGACCAGGGACTCAGCCTCCTGTTGTCTCTCCTTGAGTTTCTTACTGAACGCATCAGCCTTGGTTTTAGCAGAGTTTAGCTTCTGTTGAGCAGCTTTCAGTTCCTTCTCTCTCTCTGCCTCCGCATTCTTCATCTTGTTCTCCAACACCTTGTACTTCTCCTCTGCCTTCTTCTGGACCTCCTTACTACTGCGCAGGGTCTCCTCACACTCCTCGATGGTCCTGCGCAGCCTCTCCAGCTCCTCCTGTTGCTTATGGAAGGAGCTCTGTTGGAGTTTAGCCTGGAGGATATCTAACTCTTCTGTCTTCATGTCTAACTGTTGCTTTAACAAACGATACCTCTCAGCGGTCCCCTTCAGACCAGACAGTTCTTTGTCCAGATTCTGTAGCTCCGTCTCTGTGTCGGTCTGGGCACCTGCCATCCCTATCAGAGCCCGGGCGGGAGTGAGTAACTCGGAGGATTGCACCGGAGCCTTCCCAGGATGAGTCTTGCCTCTCCGTTTCCGAGGTACTCGGGTTATCCTCTCCTGAGACTCTCTCCAGAGTGGGTAAAGGCTGGGCAGTCTCGTCCAATTAGGACAGGGACGGGGAGGGAATCAACCACCCCCGCCGTCGTGTGTATGGTTCCCCGTGTGCTGGTCATTGTAAGTTCAGTAATGGGGTATTCTCTGGTGTCCCCATGGACACAGGAAACTGGGAGGACTTTCCCCGGGGTCAGACACGTTGGGCCCACCAAATCCTTACGCACCAGGGTGGCCCGGCTACCAGAATCCAGTAAGGCCTCCACATCATGGTGATTCACAGTTACCGGGCAGGTGGGGGGGTCGATCTGGGCCGCCATCTACGACTCCCAAGAGCGAGGCAAAACGGTGTGTGGGTGCTGAGCTGGAGGACTCCGCAGTGGGCATAGGTTCATCGGCTGGTTTCCCACACTGCCAGGAGATATGTCCAATCTCCCCACACCGGTAACACTGTCGAGTTTCCCCCTCCTGGTGTACTCTTCTTGGACCCGCCTGGTTTCTGGCTCCCCCTGGAGCCGGGATAAGTCCTGACGTGGCTGGGTTCGAGACCTTGGGGTCCTTTGGACGGGTTCTTCCCATTTGTGGTGGGGGCCGCACTCCTGGGGTCTTTTCGGGAAGCATTCAGCATCTCCGCTGTGGCCTGGTACTTTTCCACAGCTTCCACGGTCAGATCAGCCGTGGTCAAGGCCTGTTGACTGATGAACCGTTTTGCCTCATAAGGCAGGGCGCGTAGGTAACGATCCACCACAACGGCCTCCACCACCGCCGCTGCTGTATTCCTCTGCGGATCCAGCCATTTCCTTGCGATTCGGACAAGTTCATGCATCTGCGCCCGAGGAGGTTGGTCTGGTTGGAAGGTCCAGCTGTGAAAGCGCTGGGCCATACCAAACTTTGTGAGTCCATATCTGCTGAGGATCTCAGACTTCAGGGCATCATAGTCAGTAACCTGGTCAGGGCCCAGGTCCCGGACAGCATTCAGCGATTCCCCCGGTTAGAAAGGGGGCTAACAGACCAACCCACTGTTGCTTGGGCCAGGCTTCCCTAGTGGCCGTGGCCTCAAATGCATGCAGGTATGCCTCAATGTCATCGGTAGCTCCCATCTTAGATATAAAGTCACTTGCCTTTATTGGGCGGGTATTTTGGACCACCCTCTGTCTCTGCAACTGCAATTCCTCTGCCTTCAGAAGGTTGGCTTTCTTTTGCTCCTCCAAGAGAGCCACGTTTGCTTGCATCTGGGCGTGCTGGCCAGCAACAAGGGCTTTCAATATGTCCTCCATTTCAGTCGGCGGGGAGCCTACGGCCAACTTGGAAAACTGGGTGATCAAACCTTCGGTATCCTCCTCTGACATGCACTATTAACGCTTGAGCGTGCCTGTATTCTCCACCATCTGTGACGTCACGAGAGGCTACACAGCTTTCAGCGGGATTGCTCAAGTAGTGCAAGGAGACAAGGTTCAAACAAAACAAGGATTTTATTATAGGTCTTGGGAAATTAACGAAAATATAACAAAATTCTGTTCTCTTGTGGCTCTTTACGGGTTAACAGTTCAGGGATGTCTCTTCCACATCCAAAATCATAATTCTCACTCGCTCAGATAACTTTTCCCCAGCCTTACTGTAGTCCACGTTGCAGCTAGTGGCCAACCCAGCAAAAAGTCCTTCCAAATGTCTCTCACGTATTTCCACAGGTGCATATATCCAAAGGTGAGTATTTCCCAAAGGTAAGTATCTCCAAATCCTTATATTCCTCATGGAAGTGGACGTGCAGCACTCTTGTCCTCCAGAGAGCCCAGGTTGGAGACCGTGTCTCTTCACCCCCCACACACTCCCTCAGTGTGTCTCTTCCCTTCCCAAACCTTCAGCTCATCAGCTCCTCATTTGTTTCAGCTGCGTGGGAAGATTGGCCATAGAGGGGTGGAGTTCCCGACCATACCAGCAGATGGAGCCATAGCTGTCTGGGTTTGCAGCCACCTCAGGGGGATGTAACGTCCCTCCAGGACACAGCCTCTCGTGACATCACAGTCTGTACAGCGTTGGTCCGTACAGCGTTGGTCCGTACAGCGTTGGTCCGTACAGCGTTGGTCTGTACAGCGTTGGTCCGTTACAGCGTTGGTCCATTACAGCGTTGGTCCGTTACAGCGTTAGTCCGATACAGCGTTGGTCCGTATAGCGTTGGTCTGTACAGCGTTGGTCCGCATAGCGTTGGTCCGTACAGCGTTGGTCTGTACAGCGTTGGTCTGTACAGCGTTGGTCTGTACAGCGTTGGTCCGTACAGCGTTGGTCTGTACAGCGTTGGTCCGTTACAGCGTTGGTCTGTACAGCGTTGGTCCGTAGCGCGTTGGTCTGTACAGCGTTGGTCCGTGCAAGCGTTGGTCTGTACAGCGTTGGTCTGTACAGCGTTGGTCCGTATAGCGTTGGTCCGTACAGCGTTGGTCCGTACAGCGTTGGTCCGTACAGCGTTGGTCCGTACAGCGTTGGTCCGTACAGCGTTAGTCCGTACAGCGTTGGTCCGTACAGCGTTGGTCCGTTATAGCGTTGGTCCGTACAGCGTTAGTCCGTGCATAGCGTTAGTCCGTACAGCGTTGGTCCGTACAGCGTTGGTCCGTACAGCGTTGGTCCGTACAGCGTTGGTCCGTACAGCGTTGGTCCGTACAGCGTTGGTCCGTACAGCGTTGGTCCGTACAAGCGTTGGTCCGTTAGCGTTGGTCCGTGTACAGCGTTGGTCCGTACAGCGTTAGTCCGTATAGCGTTGGTCCGTACAGCGTTAGTCCGTGCAAGCGTTAGTCCGTACAGCGTTAGTCCGTGCATAGCGTTGGTCCGCATAGCGTTGGTCCGTGCAGCGTTGGTCCGTACAGCGTTGGTCCTGCATAGCGTTGGTCCGTACAGCGTTGGTCCGTACAGCGTTGGTCCGTACAGCGTTGGTCCGTGCAAGCGTTAGTCCGTACAGCGTTAGTCCGTACAGCGTTGGTCCGTACAGCGTTAGTCATGCAGCGTTGGTCCGCATAGCGTTGGTCCGTGCATAGCGTTAGTCCGTACAGCGTTGGTCCGTGCAAGCGTTGGTCCGTACAGCGTTGGTCCGTACAAGCGTTAGTCCGTGCATAGCGTTAGTCCGTACAGCGTTAGTCCGTACAGCGTTAGTCCGTACAAGCGTTGGTCCGTACAGCGTTGGTCCGTACAGCGTTGGTCCGTACAGCGTTGGTCCGTCAGCGACAATCACAATTCAGGCTCCAAGACTGTTTTGATCACGTGGACTGAAATATGTTCCGGGTTGTCTCTGGAGATAACATCAATGAAGACGCCGACTCAGTCACCAGATTCATAAAACAATGCATAGATGACGTGATACCGATTTACTCCAGTAGTAGTAGTTGGCCTGATTACCAACAGCAACGAGACGGTCTACAGAGAGGAGGGAGGCACACTGACAGGTAAACAACCTCTCCCTCAACGTTGGCAAAACAAAGGAGCTGATTGTGGACTTCAGGAGGAATCAGGCTGGACACGAACCCCATCCTCATCAACGGGGCCTCCGTAGAGATGGTCTTCTAATTCCTCAGAGTAAACATCTCAGAGAAGCTGAACTGGTCTAACCACACGGACACCGTGGTGAAGAAGGCACGACAGAGACTCTTCAACCTCAGGAGGCTGATGAAATGTGGCCTGTCCCCGAGGGCCTCACAGTGTTCTACAGGAGCACCATCGAGAGCATACTGTCGTGCTGCATCACAGCCTGGTAGGCAGCTCCACCGCCGCGGACCGCATGGTGCTTCAGAGGGTGATGCGGCCAGCCGAATGCACCATTGGGTGCACACTGCCTGGCCTCCAGGACACCTACAGCACCCGGTGTCACAGGAAGGCCAAGAAGATCATCAAGGACCCCAGCCACCCAAACAATGCCCTGCTCTCCCCGCTTCCATCCCTCAGACGCGGGCAGTACAGGAGCATCATGGGAAAAACTGGAAGGACTGGCCAATAGCTTCTACCCCCAGTCCATCAGGCTGCTGAATAGCCACCACTAGTCAGCTACCCACAACCCCCTCCTACATTCAGGATGCTTAGAAGCAAAGTGCCCTGTTTAGCCCAGAGTTTTTCAGGATGATCTTAGCATTGGTGTTCTGTAGTATTCTTGGCCTAACGTTCCCTCTACCAAACCCCTCAGCCAAGAAGACGTTCCTGGGGCAGAACAAGTCTTTCTGGGGGGCCCTGGAGCTGGTGGAGAAGCTCACCCCGGAGGCTGGAGAGATCACGGCCAGCGTCAAAGACCTGCCAGGACTCAAGTAAGACCTTAGCCTGACTAACGTCATCCCTAATGTCCTCTTCCCATCCCTAATGTCCTCTTCCCATCTGAATAACACCATCTCTAATGTCCTCTTCCTGTCTGAATAACACCATCTCTAATGTCCTCTTCCCATCTGAATAACACCATCCCTAATGTCCTCTTCCCATCTGAATAACACCATCCCTAATGTCCTCTTCCCATCTGAATAACACCATCTCTAATGTCCTCTTCCCATCTGAATAACACCATCTCTAATGTCCTCTTCCCATCTGAATAACATCATCTATAATGTCCTCTTCCCATCTGAATAACACCATCTCTAATGTCCTCTTCCCGTCTGAATAACACCATCTCTAATGTCCTCTTCCCATCTGAATAACACCATCTCTAATGTCCTCTTCCCATCTGAATAACATCATCCCTAATGTCCTCTTCCCATCTGAATAACACCATTAATGTCCTCTTCCCATCTGAATAACATCATCCCTAATGTCCTCTTCCCATCTGAATAACACCATCCCTAATGTCCTCTTCCCATCTGAATAACACCATCCCTAATGTCATCTTCCCATCTGAATAACATCATCCCTAATGTCCTCTTCCCATCTGAATAACACCATCCCTAATGTCCTCTTCCCATCTGAATAACGCCATTAATGTCCTCTTCCCATCTGAATAACACCATTAATGTCCTCTTCCCATCTGAATAACACCATCCCTAATGTCATCTTCCCATCTGAATAACACCATTAATGTCCTCTTCCCATCTGAATAACACCATCTCTAATGTCCTCTTCCCATCTGAATAGCACCATCCCTAATGTCCTCTTCCCATCTGAATAACACCATCCCTAATGTCCTCTTCCCATCTGAATAACACCATCCCTAATGTCATCTTCCCATCTGAATAACACCATTAATGTCCTCTTCCCATCTGAATAACACCATCTCTAATGTCCTCTTCCCATCTGAATAGCACCATCCCTAATGTCCTCTTCCCATCTGAATAACACCATCCCTAATGTCATCTTCCCATCTGAATAACACCATTAATGTCCTCTTCCCATCTGAATAACACCATCTCTAATGTCCTCTTCCCATCTGAATAACACCATCCCTAATGTCCTCTTCCCATCTGAATAACACCATCCCTAATGTCCTCTTCCCATCCCTAATGTCCTCTTCCCATCTGAATAACACCATCCCTAATGTCCTCTTCCCATCCCTAATGTCCTCTTCCCATCCCTAATGTCCTCTTCCCATCCCTAATGTCCTCTTCCCATCTGAATAACACCATCTCTAATGTCCTCTTCCCATCTGAATAACACCATCTCTAATGTCCTCTTCCCATCTCTAATGTCCTCTTCCCATCCCTAATGTCCTCTTCCCATCCCTAATGTCCTCTTCCCATCTGAATAACACCATCTCTAATGTCCTCTTCCCATCTGAATAACACCATCTCTAATGTCCTCTTCCCATCTCTAATGTCCTCTTCCCATCCCTAATGTCCTCTTCCCATCTCTAATGTCCTCTTCCCATCCCTAATGTCCTCTTCCCATCTCTAATGTCCTCTTCCCATCCCTAATGTCCTCTTCCCATCCCTAATGTCCTCTTCCCATCCCTAATGTCCTCTTCCCATCTGAATAACACCATCTCTAATGTCCTCTTCCCATCTGAATAACACCATCTCTAATGTCCTCTTCCCATCCCTAATGTCCTCTTCCCATCTCTAATGTCCTCTTCCCATCCCTAATGTCCTCTTCCCATCCCTAATGTCCTCTTCCCATCCCTAATGTCCTCTTCCCATCTGAATAACACCATCTCTAATGTCCTCTTCCCATCCCTAATGTCCTCTTCCCATCTCTAATGTCCTCTTCCCATCCCTAATGTCCTCTTCCCATCCCTAATGTCCTCTTCCCATCCCTAATGTCCTCTTCCCATCCCTAATGTCCTCTTCCCATCCCTAATGTCCTCTTCCCATCTGAATAACACCATCTCTAATGTCCTCTTCCCATCCCTAATGTCCTCTTCCCATCCCTAATGTCCTCTTCCCATCCCTAATGTCCTCTTCCCATCCCTAATGTCCTCTTCCCATCCCTAATGTCCTCTTCCCATCTGAATAACACCATCTCTAATGTCCTCTTCCCATCTGAATAACACCATCTCTAATGTCCTCTTCCCATCTCTAATGTCCTCTTCCCATCCCTAATGTCCTCTTCCCATCTCTAATGTCCTCTTCCCATCCCTAATGTCCTCTTCCCATCTCTAATGTCCTCTTCCCATCCCTAATGTCCTCTTCCCATCTCTAATGTCCTCTTCCCATCTCTAATGTCCTCTTCCCATCCCTAATGTCCTTTTCCCATCTGAATAACACCATCTCTAATGTCCTCTTCCCATCTGAATAACACCATCTCTAATGTCCTCTTCCCATCTCTAATGTCCTCTTCCCATCCCTAATGTCCTCTTCCCATCTCTAATGTCCTCTTCCCATCCCTAATGTCCTCTTCCCATCTCTAATGTCCTCTTCCCATCCCTAATGTCCTCTTCCCATCTCTAATGTCCTCTTCCCATCCCTAATGTCCTCTTCCCATCCCTAATGTCCTCTTCCCATCCCTAATGTCCTCTTCCCATCTGAATAACACCATCTCTAATGTCCTCTTCCCATCCCTAATGTCCTCTTCCCATCCCTAATGTCCTCTTCCCATCCCTAATGTCCTCTTCCCATCTGAATAACACCATCTCTAATGTCCTCTTCCCATCTGAATAACACCATCTCTAATGTCCTCTTCCCATCCCTAATGTCCTCTTCCCATCTCTAATGTCCTCTTCCCATCCCTAATGTCCTCTTCCCCATCCCTAATGTCCTCTTCCCATCCCTAATGTCCTCTTCCCATCTGAATAACACCATCCCTAATGTCCTCTTCCCATCCCTAATGTCCTCTTCCCATCTCTAATGTCCTCTTCCCATCCCTAATGTCCTCTTCCCATCCCTAATGTCCTCTTCCCATCCCTAATGTCCTCTTCCCATCCCTAATGTCCTCTTCCCATCCCTAATGTCCTCTTCCCATCTGAATAACACCATCTCTAATGTCCTCTTCCCATCCCTAATGTCCTCTTCCCATCTCTAATGTCCTCTTCCCATCCCTAATGTCCTCTTCCCATCCCTAATGTCCTCTTCCCATCCCTAATGTCCTCTTCCCATCTGAATAACACCATCTCTAATGTCCTCTTCCCATCCCTAATGTCCTCTTCCCATCTCTAATGTCCTCTTCCCATCCCTAATGTCCTCTTCCCATCCCTAATGTCCTCTTCCCATCCCTAATGTCCTCTTCCCATCCCTAATGTCCTCTTCCCATCCCTAATGTCCTCTTCCCATCTGAATAACACCATCTCTAATGTCCTCTTCCCATCCCTAATGTCCTCTTCCCATCTCGAATGTCCTCTTCCCATCCCTAATGTCCTCTTCCCATCTCGAATGTCCTCTTCCCATCCCTAATGTCCTCTTCCCATCTCGAATGTCCTCTTCCCATCCCTAATGTCCTCTTCCCATCTCTAATGTCCTCTTCCCATCCCTAATGTCCTCTTCCCATCTCTAATGTCCTCTTCCCATCCCTAATGTCCTCTTCCCATCCCTAATGTCCTCTTCCCATCCCTAATGTCCTCTTCCCATCTCTAATGTCCTCTTCCCATCCCTAATGTCCTCTTCCCATCCCTAATGTCCTCTTCCCATCCCTAATGTCCTCTTCCCATCCCTAATGTCCTCTTCCCATCCCTAATGTCCTCTTCCCATCTGAATAACACCATCTCTAATGTCCTCTTCCCATCCCTAATGTCCTCTTCCCATCTCTAATGTCCTCTTCCCATCTCTAATGTCCTCTTCCCATCCCTAATGTCCTCTTCCCATCCCTAATGTCCTCTTCCCATCCCTAATGTCCTCTTCCCATCTGAATAACACCATCCCTAATGTCCTCTTCCCATCTCTAATGTCCTCTTCCCATCCCTAATGTCCTCTTCCCATCCCTAATGTCCTCTTCCCATCCCTAATGTCCTCTTCCATCCCTAATGTCCTCTTCCCATCTCTAATGTCCTCTTCCCATCTGAATAACACCATCTCTAATGTCCTCTTCCCATCCCTAATGTCCTCTTCCCATCCCTAATGTCCTCTTCCCATCTCTAATGTCCTCTTCCCATCCCTAATGTCCTCTTCCCATCCCTAATGTCCTCTTCCCATCCCTAATGTCCTCTTCCCATCCCTAATGTCCTCTTCCCATCCCTAATGTCCTCTTCCCATCCCTAATGTCCTCTTCCCATCCCTAATGTCCTCTTCCCATCCCTAATGTCCTCTTCCCATCCCTAATGTCCTCTTCCCATCCCTAATGTCCTCTTCCCATCTCTAATGTCCTCTTCCCATCCCTAATGTCCTCTTCCCATCCCTAATGTCCTCTTCCCATCCCTAATGTCCTCTTCCCATCCCTAATGTCCTCTTCCCATCCCTAATGTCCTCTTCCCCATCTGAATAACACCATCTCTAATGTCCTCTTCCCATCTCTAATGTCCTCTTCCCATCCCTAATGTCCTCTTCCCATCCCTAATGTCCTCTTCCCATCCCTAATGTCCTCTTCCCATCTGAATAACACCATCCCTAATGTCCTCTTCCCATCTCTAATGTCCTCTTCCCATCCCTAATGTCCTCTTCCCATCCCTAATGTCCTCTTCCCATCCCTAATGTCCTCTTCCCATCCCTAATGTCCTCTTCCCATCCCTAATGTCCTCTTCCCATCTCTAATGTCCTCTTCCCATCTCTAATGTCCTCTTCCCATCCCTAATGTCCTCTTCCCATCCCTAATGTCCTCTTCCCATCTCTAATGTCCTCTTCCCATCCCTAATGTCCTCTTCCCATCTCTAATGTCCTCTTCCCATCCCTAATGTCCTCTTCCCATCCCTAATGTCCTCTTCCCATCCCTAATGTCCTCTTCCCATCTCTAATGTCCTCTTCCCATCTCTAATGTCCTCTTCCCATCCCTAATGTCCTCTTCCCATCCCTAATGTCCTCTTCCCATCTCTAATGTCCTCTTCCCATCCCTAATGTCCTCTTCCCATCCCTAATGTCCTCTTCCCATCCCTAATGTCCTCTTCCCATCCCCTAATGTCCTCTTCCCATCTCTAATGTCCTCTTCCCATCTGAATAACACCATCTCTAATGTCCTCTTCCCATCCCTAATGTCCTCTTCCCATCCCTAATGTCCTCTTCCCATCCCTAATGTCCTCTTCCCAACATAAAGCGTCTTAACAGGGCGTTGGTTGGGCCACCACTGGCCAGAACAGCTTCAATGCTCCTTGGCATAGATTCTACAAGAGTCTGGAACTCTATTGGAGGGATGAGACACCATTCTTCCACCAGAAATTCCATCATTAGGTGTTTTGTTGATGGTGGTGGAAAACGCTGTCTCAGGTGTTCAATAGGGTTAAGATCTGGTGACACACACACGTTTGTGGTCCTCTGTAGCTCAGCTGGTAGAGCACGGCGCTTGTAACGCCAAGGTAGTGGGTTCGATCCCCGGGACCACCCATACACAAAAATGTATGCACGCATGACTGTAAGTCGCTTTGGATAAAAGCGTCTGCTAAATGGCATATTATTATTTTATTATTATTATTATTATTATTATTATTTGTTTTACTATCCTTGTGGGGACCAAATTTTCCCATTTTAAAATCCTATTTTACCTAACCCTAATTCTAACCCCTAAGCCTAAAATAGATGTTTTCCTTGTTTTACTATCCATGTGAGGACTTCTGGTTGTAAGCTAACATATAGAATTGTTTTAAGATGGTCATACCAAGGATCATTTAGCTATTTGATTTGGATGAAGCATTGAATTTGGCATTACTGCTATTAGCCAATAGAAATGCAATGAGTAACAAATTAATCTACATGGAACAACAGAAAGTCCCCCAAAATCTCAAGGAACGTTGTTCTGAAGTGTCTGTCCTATATCTGAGAGATATAAGATCAGGGAAACTTTTAAAATTTTTTATTTTAGGCACTAAACTATCTCCATATATACTTCCATTCATTTTTTAAAAACTAGTACCGGGACCTTCAGATGAGTCCTGTGACGCATGTGGGGGTCGTAGAGCCAAACGGAGAGTCTCATCTTTCAAGAGGCCAAACCGTTCAAACGCTACAGACGTTTTTTGTGAGAAGACCAATTTTCGGGACGTCTCATGGTCTGACAAACACCTCTGTAGCTCTGTCACCTTTCACAGCAGATGCGGAAGGGCGATATCGGCGGATTGAGACAGAATATATCTGTAGCTTAAACTGACAGATTCTGATGGGGATTCTATTATTCTGTTTATTGGGGGTTGCGGAAGTTGTAAGGTCATTAAACCCCCTGTGCTCCTTTTGAGACCCCTCTCTGAAAGTCACTGAGGTCTCTTCTAGCCATGGTAGCCAAAATAATGGGCAACCCTCCCAAAGCATGATGGGATGTTTTTTAAATGCTTAATTATCTCAGGAACCACACCTGTGTGGAAGCACCTGCTTTCAATATACTCTGTATCCCTCATTTACTCAAGTGTTTCCTTTATTTTGGCAGTTCCCTGTATATCTCTAAGTCTATTCATTGGATTGTTTGGCAGTTACCTGTATATCTCTAAGTCTATTCATTGGATTGTTTGGCAGTTACCTGGATGTCTCTAAGTCTATTCATTGGATTGTTTGGCAGTTACCTGGATGTCTCTAAGTCTATTCATTGGATTGTTTGGCAGTTACCTGGATGTCTCTAAGTCTATTCATTGGATTGTTTGGCAGTTCCCTGGATGTCTCTAAGTCTATTCATTGGATTGTTTGGCAGTTACCTGGATGTCTCTAAGTCTATTCATTGGATTGTTTGGCAGTTACCTGTAGATCTCTAAGTCTATTCATTGGATTGTTTGGCAGTTCCCTGGATGTCTCTAAGTCTATTCATTGGATTGTTTGGCAGTTACCTGGATGTCTCTAAGTCTATTCATTGGATTGTTTGGCAGTTACCTGGATGTCTCTAAGTCTATTCATTGGATTGTTTGGCAGTTCCCTGGATGTCTCTAAGTCTATTCATTGGATTGTTTGGCAGTTACCTGGATGTCTCTAAGTCTATTCATTGGATTGTTTGGCAGTTACCTGGATGTCTCTAAGTCTATTCATTGGATTGTTTGGCAGTTACCTGGATGTCTCTAAGTCTATTCATTGGATTGTTTGGCAGTTCCCTGTATGTCTCTAAGTCTATTCATTGGATTGTTTGAGCCCAGCATTAGGTGGAGTAACAATGGTAGACAGACTCACACTGTTCACTTGGTATCTGATTGGTGTAAACATGTCACACATTGTGTAGTTGATACATCATTGGCCTAACCCCCTGTTCATCAGTTGTTTATATGTGATTGGTGTAACCCCCTGTTCATCAGTTGAGTTGATATGTGATTGGTGTAACCCCCTGTTCATCAGTTGAGTTGATATGTGATTGGTGTAACCCCCTGTTCATCAGTTGAGTTGATATGTGATTGGTGTAACCCCCTGTTCATCAGTTGAGTTGATATGTGATTGGTGTAACCCCCTGTTCATCAGTTGTTTATATGTGATTGGTGTAACCCCCTGTTCATCAGTTGAGTTATGTGATTGGTGTAACCCCCTGTTCATCAGTTGAGTTATGTGATTGGTGTAACCCCCTGTTCATCAGTTGAGTTGATATGTGATTGGTGTAACCCCCTGTTCATCAGTTGAGTTGATATGTGATTGGCCTAACCCCCTGTTCATCAGTTGAGTTATGTGATTGGTGTAACCCCCTGTTCATCAGTTGAGTTATGTGATTGGTGTAACCCCCTGTTCATCAGTTGAGTTATGTGATTGGTGTAACCCCCTGTTCATCAGTTGAGTTATGTGATTGGTGTAACCCCCTGTTCATCAGTTGAGTTATGTGATTGGTGTAACCCCCTGTTCATCAGTTGAGTTGATATGTGATTGGTGTAACCCCCTGTTCATCAGTTGAGTTATGTGATTGGTGTAACCCCCTGTTCATCAGTTGAGTTATGTGATTGGTGTAACCCCCTGTTCATCAGTTGAGTTATGTGATTGGTGTAACCCCCTGTTCATCAGTTGAGTTATGTGATTGGTGTAACCCCCTGTTCATCAGTTGAGTTATGTGATTGGTGTAACCCCCTGTTCATCAGTTGAGTTATGTGATTGGTGTAACCCCCTGTTCATCAGTTGTTTATATGTGATTGGTGTAACCCCCTGTTCATCAGTTGTTTATATGTGATTGGTGTAACCCCCTGTTCATCAGTTGAGTTATGTGATTGGTGTAACCCCCTGTTCATCAGTTGAGTTATGTGATTGGTGTAACCCCCTGTTCATCAGTTGAGTTATGTGATTGGTGTAACCCCCTGTTCATCAGTTGAGTTATGTGATTGGTGTAACCCCCTGTTCATCAGTTGAGTTATGTGATTGGTGTAACCCCCTGTTCATCAGTTGAGTTATGTGATTGGTGTAACCCCCTGTTCATCAGTTGAGTTATGTGATTGGTGTAACCCCTGTTCATCAGTTGAGTTATGTGATTGGTGTAACCCCCTGTTCATCAGTTGAGTTATGTGATTGGTGTAACCCCCTGTTCATCAGTTGAGTTATGTGATTGGTGTAACCCCCTGTTCATCAGTTGAGTTATGTGATTGGTGTAACCCCCTGTTCATCAGTTGTTTATATGTGATTGGTGTAACCCCCCTGTTCATCAGTTGAGTTATGTGATTGGTGTAACCCCCTGTTCATCAGTTGAGTTATGTGATTGGTGTAACCCCTGTTCATCAGTTGAGTTATGTGATTGGTGTAACCCCCTGTTCATCAGTTGAGTTGATATGTGATTGGTGTAACCCCCTGTTCATCAGTTGAGTTGATATGTGATTGGTGTAACCCCCTGTTCATCAGTTGAGTTATGTGATTGGTGTAACCCCCTGTTCATCAGTTGAGTTATGTGATTGGTGTAACCCCTGTTCATCAGTTGAGTTATGTGATTGGTGTAACCCCCTGTTCATCAGTTGAGTTATGTGATTGGTGTAACCCCCTGTTCATCAGTTGTTTATATGTGATTGGTGTAACCCCCTGTTCATCAGTTGAGTTATGTGATTGGTGTAACCCCCTGTTCATCAGTTGAGTTATGTGATTGGTGTAACCCCCTATTCATCAGTTGAGTTATGTGATTGGTGTAACCCCCTGTTCATCAGTTGAGTTATGTGATTGGTGTAACCCCCTGTTCATCAGTTGAGTTATGTGATTGGTGTAACCCCCTGTTCATCAGTTGAGTTATGTGATTGGTGTAACCCCCTGTTCATCAGTTGAGTTATGTGATTGGTGTAACCCCCTGTTCATCAGTTGAGTTATGTGATTGGTGTAACCCCCTGTTCATCAGTTGTTTATATGTGATTGGTGTAACCCCCTGTTCATCAGTTGAGTTATGTGATTGGTGTAACCCCCTGTTCATCAGTTGAGTTATGTGATTGGTGTAACCCCCTGTTCATCAGTTGAGTTGATATGTGATTGGTGTAACCCCCTGTTCATCAGTTGAGTTGATATGTGATTGGTGTAACCCCCTGTTCATCAGTTGTTTATATGTGATTGGTGTAACCCCCTGTTCATCAGTTGAGTTATGTGATTGGTGTAACCCCCTGTTCATCAGTTGAGTTATGTGATTGGTGTAACCCCCTGTTCATCAGTTGAGTTGATATGTGATTGGTGTAACCCCCTGTTCATCAGTTGAGTTGATATGTGATTGGTGTAACCCCCTGTTCATCAGTTGAGTTGATATGTGATTGGTGTAACCCCCGTCCGTCACCAGAACTCCGTTAGGAAGAGGGCGGGCCTGGCTGCGATTGGCCCTGATGCAGAAGAAGCTGTCGGACTACATGAAGACCATCATCAACAGAAAGGACCTGCTCAGTGAGTTCTACGAGGCCAATGCGCTCATGATGGAGGAGGAAGGAGCCGTGATCGCCGGACTGCTGGTTGGGTTGAACGTCATCGATGCTAATCTCTGTATGAAGGGAGAAGACCTGGACTCACAGGTTAGTACCATAGAATATATATTTACAGTAGCCCCCAGAATGCATTTACAGTAGCCCCCAGTACGTATTTACAGTAGCCCCCAGTACGTATTTACAGTAGCCCCCAGTACGTATTTACAGTAGCCCCCAGTACGTATTTACAGTAGCCCCCAGTACGCATTTACAGTAGCCTCCAGTACATATTCAATATTATACAGTACCCATATACAGTACAGTTGAGCGTTTAACCAGCTGGTATTGTAAATAAAGTCTGTTTTCTGTCTGACACAATGTTTTCATTAGTGTAGCTCAGTGATTCTGTTATGTTCTTCAGATCAAGTCTCTGTCTGTTGTGATTCTGTTATGTTCTTCAGATCAAGTCTCTGTCTGTTGTGATTCTGTTATGTTCTTCAGATCAAGTCTCTGTCTGTTGTGATTCTGTTATGTTCTTCAGATCAAGTCTCTGTCTGTTGTGATTCTGTTATGTTCTTCAGATCAAGTCTCTGTCTGTTGTGATTCTGTTATGCTCTTCAGACCGGGAGTGGTCATACAAGTCCGTGTGTTGTATTTCCTGTGCAGGTCGGGGTGATAGATTTCTCCATGTATCTTAAGGATGGTCACAGCAGCAAGACAGCAGAAGGGTGCGTTCCTCCTTAATAACACTAGCCCCTCCACCTTAATAACACTAGCCCTCCACCTTAATAACACTAGCCCCTCACCTTAATAACACTAGCCCCTTAATAACACTAGCCCTCCACCTTAATAACACTAGCCCCTTAATAACACTAGCCCCTCACCTTAATAACACTAGCCGCTTAATAACACTAGCCCTCCACCTTAATAACACTAGCCCTCCACCTTAATAACACTAGCCCCTTAATAACACTAGCCCTCCACCTTAATAACACTAGCCCCTCACCTTAATAACACTAGCCCCTTAATAACACTAGCCCTCCACCTTAATAACACTAGCCCCTCACCTTAATAACACTAGCCCCTTAATAACACTAGCCCCTCCACCTTAATAACACTAGCCCCTCCACCTTAATAACACTAGCCCCTCACCTTAATAACACTAGCCCCTTAATAACACTAGCCCTCCACCTTAATAACACTAGCCCCTCACCTTAATAACACTAGCCCCTTAATAACACTAGCCCCTCCACCTTAATAACACTAGCCCTCCACCTTAATAACACTAGCCCTCCACCTTAATAACACTAGCCCCTTTTATTTATTTTTATTTTATTTCACCTTTATTTAACCAGGTAAACCAGTTGAGAACAAGTTCTCATTTACAACTGCGACCTGGCCAAGATAAAGCATAGCAGTGCGATAAAAACAACAACACAGAGTTACATATGGGGTAAAACAAAACAAAAATCAAAAAATACAACAGAAATACAATTAATATACAGTGTGCAAATTTAGCAAGTTATGGAGGTAAGGCAATAAAATAGGCTATAGTGCAAAATAATTACAATTTAGTATTAACACTGGAATGATGTGCAAGAGATGATGTGCAAATAGAGATACTGGGGTACAGATGAGCAAAATAAATAACAATATAGGGATGAGGTAGTTGGGCGGGCTAATTTCAGATGGGCTGTGTACAGGTGCAGTGATCGGTAAGGTGCTCTGACAACTGATGCCTAAAGTTAGTGAGGGAGATAAGCGTCTCCAGCTTCAGAGATTTTTGCAGTTTGTTCCAGTCATTGGCAGCAGAGAACTGGAAGGAATTGCGGCCAAAGGAGGTGTTGGCTTTGGGGATGACCAGTGAGATATACCCGCTGGCGAGCTCTGGGTGGGTGTTGCTATGGTGACCAATGAGCTAAGATAAGGCGAGGATTTGCCTAGCAGTGATTTATAGATGGCCTGGAGCCAGTGGGTTTGGCGACGAATATGTAGTGAGGACCAGCCAACAAGAGCGTACAGGTCACAGTGGTGGGTATTATATGGGGCTTTGGAGACAAAACGGATGGCACTGTGATAGACAACATCCAATTTGCTGAGTAGAGTGTTGGAGGCTATTTTGTAAATGACATCGCTCGAAGTCAAGGATCGGTAGGATAGTCAGTTTTACAAGGGCATGTTTGGCAGCATGAGTGAAGGAGGCTTTGTTGCGAAATAGGAAACCGATTCTAGATTTAACTTTGGATTGGAGATTCTTAATGTGAGTCTGGAAGGAGAGTTTACAGTCTAACCAGACACCTAGATATTTGTAGTTGTCCACGTACTCTAGGTCAGACCCGTCTAGAGTAGTGATTCTAGTCGGGTGGGCGGGTGCAAGCAGCGTTCGGTTGAAGAGCTGCATTTTGTTTTACTAGTGTTTAAGAGCAGTTGGAGGCTACTGAAGGAGTGTTGTATGGAATTGAAGCTCGTTTGGAGGTTTGTTAACACAGTGTCCAATGAAGGGCCAGATGTATACAAAATGGTGTCGTCTGCGTAGAGGTGGATCTGAGAGTCACCAGCAGCAAGAGCGACGTCATTGATATACACAGAGAAAAGAGTTGGCCCAAGAATTGAACCCTGTGGCACCCCCATAGAGACTGCCATAGGTCCAGACAACAGGCCCTCCGATTTGACACATTGAACTCTATCTGAGAAGTAGTTGGTGAACCAGGCGAGGCAGTCATTAGAGAAACCAAGGCTATTTAGTCTGCCAATAAGAATGCGGTGGTTGACAGAGTCGAAAGCCTTGGCCAGGTCAATGAAAACGGCTGCACAGTACTGTCTATTATCGATCGCGGTTATAATATCATTTAGGACCTTGAGCGTGGCTGAAGTGCACCCATGACCAGCTCGGAAACCGGATTGCATAGCA